>NC_137142.1:32855516-32870516 GCF_949319135.1 Squalius cephalus
GCAGCCTTGTCATTTTACAGTAATGTCTCGTAAAAAAGCCTCTTACTGGAAATAAATGCATTTTAACTGCATATCATTGGTCACTAGTGTCAGGAAAGGATCATTATGGTTTATTAATGCCATCAGAAATGGCAATGGCCCTTCAGACAGTGAATTTATGTCCTTATGTATACTATAACCCTTGGACTGATGTATTACTGTCGTTATTGACTTGTTTGTACAATACGTTCAGCATGAAAACGGCATCAATAATCAGACTGAGCAACACATTTCAATACAGCATCCAGAACTGAGTTAACACTGACTTAATGATGCAGAATGAAGAAAACAGATGTCTCGTAATAATTAATCTGAGTAAATATTCAAACTATTCCACACATATCATTGATCAGGTGATAAAAAGAATTACTGATCCGCTGTCTCTAACAAACATGCTTTCATAACTCACTATATTAATGAGATTGTTAAATTGAAGAACTGTAATGTGTCACGACTGAGCAATTATAACATAGTAACATTTCCGTGCACTCGTTTGCTTAGATTAAATCTTTAGACTGTCGACTGAATCTCTCGTGGTTTGGGGGCATTTGTAATCTGGATGAAAGAAACATAACAAAGGAGATTTCTTTAATTATTTTAAAGATATTATATCGATATCAATCAGATCAAATGGAGAGTGTTTCTCAGACGTTTCTCCTGATACAAAGTATACAGAAAAATACAGATATACTACCATTAACTGAGTCTGTAAAACATATATATGTAAGTCTGCCTCTCCTATGATAGCAGTTGAACTTAAAAGATGGATGGTTCTGGAAATGTTCAATAATTAATTTCTATCAGAATCAAACTTCTTCTGCCGAGTAATATAGTTAGGCTTTCTACAGTTTTACGACTTTACACCAGCTCAGAAACCTGTCTCATTCAGTCAGAATTTAGAGAACTCTTTGTTTTATACTCATGTTGACTTCCATTCAGATTGAAAAGGCTTCAGAAAAATTGAGAGGAAATTTTCATCCCCAACTTCACCACGAGCATATAGTGTCACACAAACAGGGCAGCGCTCGGGTAGATGTGCACAGTTAACGATGAACATTTGCTTTTAAAGGGCTGCTATCCTGCTTTTTTGCATGTTCAACTTTCTTTAGTGTGTGATGTTGCTGTTTAAGCATGAAAAAGGTTTCCTCCAGCGAGTGTTATCCTCTATATCAGTGTCACTGTTTCTGAACTCTCTGAAACGCCTCCATTGTAGTCTTGAGTTTCTTCCGGGAACGAACACATCACAATATTCCTCATTTAAATAATTAATACGCAGAATAAAGGGGCGGAGCCTGGTTGAGTTAGTTAGTAGTGTGTTGAAACCGGCGGTTATGGGAAGGGGCGGGACATTTCCCAAACACACTCGAAGTGCTCGACCAATCACAACACACTGATCCAGCCGACCAATCAGAGCACAGTGTGCTTTCAGAAGGAGGGGCTTCATAGAGACGGGAAGTAAACGGGGGTGCGTTTCCTGTGCAATGACATAACATAATCACGACGTTTCCCAAAACCGTATTGTCGCAAATTTGTTGTTCAACCACGTTGGTTAATGATGTTTTAATGAATTTGAGATAGAATTAATGCCAAATTTTTTGCTATAAATTACAGACATGGCATCTGAGGACTAATTCTTATTTTTCTCAGTTATTTTGCTTTATTTCCAGATTCAATCATAGATCGTACTAGAGCACGTTCGCACATGCGCACTCTTCAAAAATCTTTTAACGAACTAAGACGTAAAAGACATTTGTATTAGGGCTGTCAAACGATTAATCGCGATTAATCGCATCCAAAATAAAAGTTTGTTTTTACATAATATATGTGTGTGTATGGTGTATAATTATTTTCTATATATAAATACACACACATGCATGTATATATTTAAGAAATATTTGCATGTTTATACTGTGTATATATATTTATATTATATATAATTTATTTTATATATAAATATTTTATATATAAATAACACATTTTTATATATAATTTATATATAATATATATGCATGTGTGTGTATTTATATATAGAAAATAATTATACTCCATACACACACATATATTATGTAAACACAAACTTTTATTTTGGATGTGATTAATCGCGATTAATCGTTTGACAGCCCTAGTTTGTATATATTCTAAATTAAAGACACAGGTTGTACTGAATGTCAGCTTGCTTATTTTGCTCAATATAAGGATTTATTAAGTCCACATGTCATGCAAACAAGAAACTTCTAACCACAGGTCGAGATCCGTCGTTCCAAACACACAAGTTTGCGATGCTGTTTGCAAATGTTCGTTAGAAAGATGGTTTCGGGAAACACAGAGTCGTTGAAGTGCTGATAACGACAGAACTTACGACCTTAATTAGCTAACAATACTTTCGGGAAACACACCCAAGAGCGTCTCTGACAGACTGGGAAGAGAGGAGCAGCAACAATCTCACATATGTGAAAACATAATGTGTTTTTTTGTAACAGAGTCTCACCCCAAAACGTCACGTACTGACGGGTCTTGACCATACGGCAACATACGACGAAAAGGGTACCCCTAAAACGTCCATATGTGACGATTCGGGTTATGGGTAGGTTTAGGTATGCGTTAGGGTACCGCTAGGAGGCGCTGCTGGTGCGCTTATGTCTTCGTCTCATATGGACGTTTTAGGGGTACCCTTTTCGTCGTATGTTGCCGTATGGTCAAGACCCGTCAGTACATGACGTTTTGGGGTGAGACCGGGCTGTTTTTTGCGGTGAGTTCTGGGAAGGATACATGCAATGCCACCTTAGGATTTGGCCAAAAGAAAGTAACTAAGGCAGTGTAATTATGCATCAGGATAATAAGCTTCACAAAGCACTTTCTCTATAAGAGCAAATTAGAATTTGACTGAAGTAATTCCAGGACTATTTATTGAGAAGAGATACCATATTATCTGTAAATTGGATTGGTTAATCCAGCTTTCACAACTTTCTGTGGAAGTTTATAGCCGTACAGACTTGAACTAAGACAGATATCAATTCAAGTCAACGGAAAATAAAGCGTGCTAATGATTTTCCCACATCCCTGACTGACACAATAAATAAACCACTAACAAGCACAGGTTCAGAACTGATAACAGGAACATCTGAACTCAAAGCAAAGCCAAGCTCTTTCATCGCTCTTGAAGTATCAACTCTGTCTCAGATATTTCTCATATGTGACCCTGGATCACAAAACCAGTCATAAGTCGCACGGGTATATCTGTGGCAATAGCCAATAATACACTGTATGGGTAAAAATGATAGATTTTTATTTTATGCCAAAAATCATTAGGATATTAAATAAAAATCATGTTCCATGAAGATATTTAGTAAATTTCCTACCGTAAATATATAAAACTTGTATTTTTGTGAGTGAATGCAGCACTGTTCACATAAAAAAATGTGTTCACATATTAATACAGAACAATACACTGACCTTTCAATTCCAATCAATTCCTAAAGGATACTAATTAAATCTCAGCCATCATTTCTCACTGAATATCTTGATTCAAACATTTACAACACATTATTGAAATAAAATGTATTGCAAATGGCATTTCACATTAATTTTGAATATAGTGGGCTGATTTTAACAAAAAGAAAATGTACTGAAAAATAAAATGGCCTCAGCCAGATGGAACATTTTGTACTTTGCATCAAACTCTTTCACTCTGTGAAACTCGGTGACCCATAAAATATAAAAATATAAAGGTCCGGGACAGAGTCGCTTTTACAGCCACCGTGACTCAGAAAGAGACAACAGATTCATTCCCATCAGGGATTGGCCTCTTGAAACATGCACAACTAATACACAAACAAGGGTGGAAGTTAAAATGAAGTCTGGGATTTCTAAAGAATTGGTCTGCTGTTCTTTGGTGTATTTCTCATCTATGAATATTTAAGCCATAAAGACTTGTTTTGAGATTGCAAAACATCAACTCTGGTCGCAGAACACCACTGCTGAGAGCATGAACAAATCAAATCATTGTGCTAAAGTGCTTTATGCATTGAGTTAAATGTTGTAGTTAATTCTTTGTGAAGGCAGAATGTTGGAAGCTCAGATTAAAGCATTAAAGTTTTAAAATCCTTTTTCACTGCAGTTGTTTCATTAATGAAAAATTATTAAAGAACATAAGCACTTTAAAAGGTGTGCATGAAAAGGTTTTAATAGGACATATTCACACAAACACACACACACACACACACACACACACACACACACACACACACACACACACACACACACACACACACACACACACACACACACACACACATTATGTTTTATGTGGACTTATGATTTTTATATTGTAAACACTGTATATTCTACTTCTAATTCCACTAACCCTTGACCTACACATATAAATGAAATAAATCTCTCTCTATATATATTTTATCACCCAAAATGGTGCAAAATAATTACGAATTACGTATAAACTTATATATTAAGTTATGTATATAATTTAATATTATATTGTATTATTTTAACCATGAGGAATATAATATGAAATAAATCTCTATATTTTTTTAATAATCCAAGATAGCGTAAACAATGAGGAATTATGCATATATTTATATATTAAATTATGTATATAATTTAATATTATATTGTATTAATTTAATCATGAGGACAACATGCTTTCATATTTATTGTGGTCCAAGATCGTTTAAAGTTTATAGCCTACATAATATCTAAAATGTATTTATTTTTTATACAAGATGGTGTAATAAATAATTGCATAAATATATATATAAAAAATATTTAACCTATATATTTATATATATTATATACATATTTAATTTAATATTATATTGTATTATTTTAACCATGTGGACAACATTCTTTCATATTTAGTGTAGTATAAGATGGTGTAAAAATTATACATATCTAACATTTATTATTTAATACCATCTAAGATGGTGTAATAAATAAATTAAAACAAATAAAATATTTAAAAAAAATGTTTTCAATTATGTATATAATGAAATATTATATTGTATTAATTTAACCACGAGGACAACATTCTTTCATATTTACTGTGGTCCACAATGGCATAAAATGTACATATAATATCTCAAATGTAGGCTATTTATTTAGTATTTACATACCATCCAAGAAAATGTAATAAATAAATCTAAATATTTTTTAACCTATATATTTATACATTAAAATGCATAATATTATATTGTATTATTAAACTATGAGAACAACATTCATTCTACCTACAGCAATCCTCTGATTTTAAAACAGTTTCATTGGGTTATTGGCAGGCCTGAAGCATCTCATTACACACTCCCTCATTTACGTCATTTAATGAGTTCATTTGAAGAATTATTCATCACTTTAGGAGGTAAAAGACCAGTTTACACATAAAAAACTCACTGAGTGACGCAAATTGACCTCAGCTTATTGAGCTTCACCATTTTCTATTGACCAGATTCATTAACAAAAGTGTTCGATCTCTTCTAACCTCAACTGTGGTCTGTGGAAATGTCTCTCTACATGCTTTACGAGTTCATGTTGAATACATTTGACTCATTCTGTGACTGTGTCAATAAGAAATAACTGAAGATGAGCACTCCGCCAGCCAGGGGAGGATTATCATAAAAGAAAGAGCTGTGATAATCCAGCAATATCTGCAGGGATTACTGAAGTGAAACTGCAAACTATGAGAGAACCGTGTTGAGAGAACACGATCAACATAAGTCAGGGCTTCTTTCATCTTAATGGCTGTACAAGTGTTGAATTTCAGTCAATACAAGCTGTGCTTTGAAATGAAGTGCTATCCGTTACAATGCGTCATGTTAACAATTAAGTGCTTCAAAGCAAATTGGCGATTAATTATGTTTTTATGTCTATACCGTCACAGTGAGATGTTTGTGATGTTGTCTTTCCCACTACAGTGTCATGAACACGTTTAATGCAACGCATTGATCTAAAGGTGAAGTCACTCGGTCACTGATTGTCGATAACACATGACACAAACAGCACAATTTAATAATGCCGGCTTTTACAAAACACGTTTGATGGACAATCCTAAGTGAAATACCACCAGGTTTGTCAATAATTATTGGCAATGAATCATACTGACAAACTTTTAATAGGCAACACTTCCATGAAGACTCAAACGAGCGTGAGTAACACTAAAGCTCATAATGAAATATTAGTGCACTTCTTACTGCACAATTTGGAGATCTAATATATATCTGCCTATATATATCTATAATAATGTGTGAAACGGACTGCAGTTTCATGCATTTCATGATAAATGTTTCAAATGTGCAGCTGTTTCAGAGAGTAACTTCGAGTTTGTGTAAAAACTTCTTATAGTATTGAGCTGTGAAGATGCTAATTCTTTATTCATCACAATGGAAATGGAAGATCAAATTTGCATTGAATTATGGGATACAGAATTTCACGCTTTCTGCATTATACTGCACTGTATGGCAAATGTAGTACAGGTGTTCAATGCATTATTAAAATTTGCATCTTATTTGCATATATACATACATATACTAGTACAGGTGTTCAATGCATTATTAAAATTTGCATCTTATTTGCATATACACACATATATATATACTATACACAATCCTACAGAAATACTATTATACACATGCAATTTGATACAAATACATCTTATTGCAAATGCTATCACTCAAAAACAAAAAAAAAACAAAAACATTATGACGTATGTATTTGAAATGCATATCAAATTGCATGTGTATAATAGTATTTCTGTAGGATTGTGTATAGTATATGTATGTATATATGCAAATAATATGCAAATTTTAATAATGCATTGAACACCTGTACTAGTATATGTATGTATATATGCAAATAAGATGATTATGCAATAAGATGCAATAAGATGATCATCTTATTTGCATATATACAGTACATACATATACTAGTACAGGTGTTCAATGCATTATTACAATTTGCATCTTATTTGCATATATACATACATATACTATACACAATCCTACAGAAATATTATACACATGCAATTTGATATGCATTTCAAATACATACATCATAATGTTTTTAAATTTTTTTTTTTTTTGAGTGATAGAAATAGTGCTTAGGGGATACTTAATTTAATTAATCAATCAACAATACTATTGATCAGCATTACCAAACGTGGACATTTTACACTAGAAACAAACACTGATGTACTATTTTATTTAATACTGTGAAGCTGCTTTGATACAATCTGTATTGTGAAAAGCGCTAAATAAAGTTGACTTGACTTGACTTGACTTAGCAAAACACCACTAATTAACCCACCAAATAAGATTAAAAATATATGTTCTCCATATCAGAACTCACTGTTTGCTGATCCAGCTTGTGTTCCTGGAAAACATGGAGCCAGCCGTCGGTCCAATCCCTCAAAGGAGACGAACATTTCTGCAGCTGCACCCTTGAATACATAATTATAAAGTATATTTCAAAGTTAAACCTTTGTGGATGCTTCTCTTAGATAGTCTCATTGATCTTCTACATATAGGAACAGAACAAGACACAATCTCAGAGGACAAAAAATAGAGCAAATCCCACTGAATTAAAAGACTCTGAGTTATTCTGAATACTTACAATGAATAAGATATTTTTATGTTAAATAAATGAATACTTTTATTCAGCAAGGATCCATTAAATTGATCAAAAATGACAGTAAAGACATTTATAATGTTTCAAAAGATTTCTATGCTTTAAATGATTAAATATGAAGCAGCACAACTGTTTTCAAAATTGATAATAATCATTAATGTTTCTTGATCATCAAATCATCGTCTAGAATGATTTCTGTAGGATCATGTGACACTGAAGACTGGAGTAATGATGCTGAAAATTCAGCTTTGATCACAGGAATACATTACATTATATAATATATTCAAATAGAACACAGTTATTTTAAATTGTAATAATATTTCAGAATTTTTCTTTATTTTTGATCAAATAAATGCAGCTTTGGTGAACAGAAGAGACTTCTTTCAAAAGCTTACCGTAAATCTCACTTTTACATGGTATTGTGAAAGGGCTTATAGACAGAATAAGAGTTTAGGAGGGAGAACCTCATGAATAATGCATTCAGGATTCCCGATCTAAACAGGATGACAATGCTGATGTCTGGCGTGCAGGATAACAGGGAATGAGGAGCATCAATCACTAACCCTGTACTATCACAAGAAAGCTCTGTTTACCCTGTGCAGATCTTTCAGTCTCTGCTGGTTTCACTGGAACAGACGAACGACACACTCACTCACTCACACACACACACACACACACACACACACACACACACACACACACACACACACACACACACACACACACACACACACACACACACACACACACACACACACACACACACACACACACACACTCACTCACTCACTCACTCACTCACTCACTCACTCACTCACTCACACACACACACACACACACACACACACACACACACACACACACACACACACACACACACACACACACTCACTCACTCACTCACTCACTCACTCACTCACTCAGTCTCACACACACACACACACACACACACACACACACACACACACACACACACACACACACACACACACACACTCACTCACTCACTCACTCACTCACACACACACACACACACACACACACACACACACACACACACACACACACACACTTGAGCTGGCATCTGCTTTAAGAAAGTCAATCACATCCAGTCGTCCACATCACTTACTCTACAGTTTCATATTCAGGAGACGATAAATTCAATCATTCGACTCTCAGATTAATCTTTAAATGTTTAAATCTATGAGGATGAGAGTGGAGATTTTATAGAGTGTGAAAACAGGAATAGATATGTGATAATATTTTTAAAGAATAAGACAAACTAGCATGAAGGAATATCAGAATTCAGGTTCAGTACAAGTTAAGCTTCATGAACATCTATCTATCTATCAATCTATCTATCTATCTATCTATCTATCTATCTATCTATCTATCTATCTATCTATCTATCTATCTATCTATCTATCTATCTATCATCTATCTATCTATCTATCTATCCATCTACTGTATCTATCTATCTATCTATCTATCCTTTCACAAACTGTACTCATCTAGTTTAATTTATCTAGATGTACTAAAGACGCTAAAACTGAAGTAAAAATTAATAAAAACTATATATATATATATATATATATTTTAAAATGTCAAAAACACAAAACAAAATAAAATTAACTTTAAAAATTAACTTTCAAAATTAACTTTCAAAATTAACTTTCAAAATTAACTTTCAAAATTAACTTTCAAAATGAAACTTAAAAACCTTTCTGCACAATTCATCCATGCATGTGTTTCATTTACAAATATCATAATTTGATCTGAAACAACAATAGTTACAATAGTTATTTTAAATAATAATACAATAGTTATTTTACAAAACGACTATTTTACATCAATAATTATTAATCACTGTTATTAGTAAAGCAGCTTTTCTAAACCCGTGCCAGTTAATAAAGTACATAAATGCTGCATAAGCATCCATCCATTCAAGAGAATTCAATGGAGAAGAATAAATTAGACATCAACAAGAAACCTGTCGTCAAACATTGTTCTAATAAATGTCCTGTTAGTTTGCATGTGCTAATTTACACTATCTCCGGCTAATTAGATGCTTCTGGTGGCACATTCGGCTGCTGTACATGCAGAGCGTCTCAGTTCTCAGAATAAATCAAACTATAATAACCTCTGCTGTATCCCGCAGCGCTGGAGCTGCATCAGCCCCACTGGAACATAAAGATGATTCAGCGACTTTATAGACCAGTGAAGCACCACTACATCTCAGAGTACAGAGACATCATCAAAGCCGCAGATCTCGGCTGGAGATTTCACTCCATTTTCTGTCCTTCTGTTACTCTCATTTTCTCCTGTGGATAAAAAGGCAAGGCTACAGCTGTTCGGGTTAGTGATCGGAACAAAGCCCTAAAACTGTGCATTAGCTGCAACTTGTCCTAAACTATTTGTGCTTCTGCTATAGAGACAGAAATGATTCCTCAAATAGTGAGTTTTCAAACAGAGGTCTGCTGTTAAAAAAGCATATTTACATTGCAGGAACATGAGAATATCATAGGCTGCATTTCAAAAGCAAAAAACACACATCAGATCAGATTTTTGCATTCAATTTCGACCACTTTCATAATTTACATCCAATATGCTTTCAATATTAGAAGTCTAAACTCAGGTTCTTCAGTTTTTCTGCATTACTGTAATACCCACTGTAACATGCATTTAAAATATATATATATATATATAGAAATGGCTAAATAAATAACAAAAACCCAGGATACGGCCCAGATGAGATGTTTACTCACACTATTTATGACCAAAGCCAGTGGGTCTCCAGGCGAAACGTCTCCAACTGCTTGAAAACGGCTTGGAATTCATTTGATTTCAAATGTCCAACAAACTGAGAAAAGAAACAATGGACACTAATGGCATTTTTCCAAATATAAATCACACCAAATCAAAAGAATATCAGTCTTGCAACACAATTCCACAAAATAGACCTGCTTGGGGCACATAAAAATGAATCTTACAAGACAAAATAATCTTATACTACCTCAACACATACTATGACACATCAAAAAATCATTATTAATTTGATATTATATGGCAGTGGTTCTCAACTCCAGTCCTCGGGACCCGTTGCTCTGCACATTTTGTATGTCTCTCTTATCTGACACACTCAGTTCAGTTCATGGAGTCTCTCTTAACGAGCTGATGATCTGATTCAGGTGTGTTAAATAAGGGAGACATACAAAATGTGCAGAGCAGCGGGTCCCGAGGACTGGAGTTGAGAACCACTGTTATATGGTTTATTAGTGGTTAAGTATTTTAATTCAAACCTCATGAAATGGATCCTCTTTCAATACTGTGCCATTGAATAAGGCACTTAACCCCAGGTTGCATCATGGGAACTCCTTTATAAATCTATGGTTTATGGATTTTATAACATGTTTTATCATATGGCAGGTGGAAAAATTGCAAGTATTATTACTTATTACTAAAAAACAGCACGTCTCTCCTCAACAAGCAATATGACTTAAAGTGGTGGTATAATGCCCTTTTCACAAGATGTAAAATAAGTCTTTGATGTCCCCAGAGTGTGTATGTGAAGTTTTAGCTCAAAATACCCCACAGATATTTTTATATAGCATGTTAAAATTGTCAATTTTTGAGGGTGAGCAAAAAGCACCATTTTGTGTCTGTTCCTTTAAATGCAAATGAGCTGCTGCTACCGGCACAGGGGGCGGAGCTTCAACAGTTTGTGTCCTTTTACCTCACACAGACATGCACTGAAAAGCTCAAAAACTTTTAGCCTTTTATGTTCAAACCGGAGTCAGACAATGATGGAGAGACTCAGGAAGAAGTGACAACATGTAGAATGCAACGTTTCTGAACGGTTAGTTGATGAATTTATGTAGCTTATGTGTAGTTATCTTCTCGTCATTGATTAGCATATTCTGTCATGATAATCTATAAACCGCGTTCCCGGGGGCGGGGTTTATGTAAATTTTAGGGTTGGTGATGTCACTAACCCGGGAGGAATGTCGTGTAGTCTCTACCAGCCGTTTGTTGTAGTCCTTAAAAAGCGATTTCTTTAAAAGCAAATATCTCCCTTTGCTTTGAACTTTGAGCGTTGTAACTTTGCAGATGTTGTTTATGCTCATACAGCAACATTACACACTAACTAAAGTTAGAAAAGTGAGATCATAATCAACCACCCCTTTAAGGAATCATTCATGTCCGAAGTAGCGGGATCATGCCGAAGTTTAATACTTAGGGTTAGTGGTTTGTTTACATCACAAACCTTGAGTATGAGCAATAATAGCGAGCACATACTAATATGTTTATAAATGTATAAAACAAAACACAAAAAATAAAATCTGCTGAATATCTACACAACTGTCTCCTGTCCTACACTCTTGGAGAAAAGAGTTGAACGTGGTTCTACATCCACCTTATTATGTGAATGTGCAAGACTTCTGATTCATACAGGGAAATAACTTGAAGAGTAACAAAGTCCAGTAAACAGTAAAACAGTTTGCACTACAAACCAGTGTGTTTATAATTAAGACATCACATTAAAATAATATAGTAAGAAACACCAGTTTGCAATATCAAGCGGCATAACAAGCTGAAAAAAGCTGGAAGCGAATGGCAACGGAAGTCATGAAAAATAAGGTGGATAGAACTCAATTTTGTTTAATGACTCAATTTTAAAGAACGCTTTTTGCCAAAAGAGGTTTTATAATGAGAAATGTCTTTAATGACGGCATAATACTTTCATGTTTAATGGGGGCTTTTCATGTTTCTTTAGTATATTCCTTTTTTTCTAGTGATAAAGTATGTTTACAAGCTTTTTAATTCATAAAATGTAATCAAAATAAAAAATGAATAAGAACAAAATATATTTATTAAAACTAAATCCATAAAATCATACCATGATGGAGCCCAAAGTATGTTTACATTCAGCCTAATTCATAAAAATGAATTAAAGATTAAAAATTAATTAAAATAAAATTATTTAATAAATTAATTAAAACTAAATCCATGGAATTATCTCATGATGGAACCCCTTAAAGCTTCTATATGGAACCTTTTCTTCTGAGTGTATGAGGAGTACGTTACATCACTGACCTCTTCTCTTAATTAGGACACACATTATTCCGTGCCTGCCGTTTTTATGAGTATTGTGACGGATTGTGCACTTCAGGCTGAAGGATAAATGCTGTGGATGAAACAGCTGATTATCTGCCGACTCTTGAGGGAAGGTGTAAGAGCAAAGCGCAGGTTAAACCCGATGATTACCGCAGTGATAACCGTATAATCCACAACGCCTACAGGGAGTCATTTACCACATCAAGTGGCTATGATGTGAGTCCTAGAGTGTGTGTGCGTTTCTGCATTAAACATGCCGATGGAGAGAAGGACAGTCGGATGAATCCCTGACGAGCACGTCATCCATAACGTTACGGTTTTAATTGAACAGATTAAAGGTGAATTGCATCATGTTTCGATTAAAATGAGTTCTCATGTAATGTGCTGCTACTTTAATAAGAAATGTGACTTATGATTTTCACCTGCAGATGATAAAACAAATCTGACTGACGTTAAAGGAGGGACTTTAAGCTATTGCATGCTTTATCTTTAATAACCTAAAACGAAATTAGCCTATGACATAGGCTACATTAGCAAATGCCTTGTATAACACTTAGTCTAGCTTACATTAATTCAACACTCTGAAGAAAGTTAAACATTGCTAGTGTTTGTCTGTTTTTACATCACTGCACTTTTTTTTTCACTATGCAAATGTGGAAAATATGATATAAAAATTCAGTTTCTCACATGCACAAATCCAATGTTTTTGCTGCACAGAAATATTATCATCTAAAACAACAAGATAAAGACCAAAAACTACTACTAGATTAAGATTCCTGCAAAATAAAATTGCTTTCTGAAGAACGTTGCTTGCGTTGATTCTGCTTTGAAATCACTTTTTTCACAATGCAAATTTTAAAATAATGCATCTTTGCAAAAAAAACAAAAACGTTTTAGTCCAAATCTTTATTCAGCCTGCAGATAGCATTGTTTGTTTTTTGTTAACAAAGGAAAGGTTGCAATGTTAATCACAAACCGGGGTGACCCAGAAACCCGAGTAATCGAGATAACAGTCTCGGCTGCCCTTGAACAAAGCTCTTAACCTCAGCGTGCTCCAAGAGGTCTGTCCCTCAAATTAACATACTACAAGTCGCCTCGGATGAAAGTGCATGATAAATATCAACTATAAAGCAAATCTCATAAAAGCAAACCCGTGATCTATGAACGATCTGAATTCAATGAATTGAACTGAAGGTCAGTGTGATGCTGGAGCAGGTAAAAGAGATTATGCTGATTCATAATTACTTTCTTTCTGCTGAGACGTATTAATGCTAAAGCTCTCGGTCCCCCGTCCTTTCAGTCTGTCTCTCTTTGAAATGTCTTCCCAGCATGCAGTGGGCTGTGCGCTACGGGAAATGTTTACACTTCAGACAGTGAGATGATGAAGCTATCTGAGACATGCACATTCACGCTTGGTAAACCCTGAAATTCTGAACACTTAATTATAATTAATTACGGAGACTTTATGATAAGCTCCACAAACATGAGTTTGCTCATTCATTCATCTGTTCCCAAACCTGTAGGAGTTACGTGAACGACCTAAAGGAGATGTTTCGCAGAATGTTTATGATGTTCATAGAGCTAGATCGTTTCAAATATTTACAGTAATAATCAAGAAAATAACAATATTAATGTTGCAACGTTCTTCAGTTTTGAAACGAATACAATCACAGCTGTAAAAAGACAATAATGTCAATTTAGTTCAATGTTGATTCAGTGTGAATCTTGCAAAGAAGTGAAATCAGTTAGACTATAAAGCAGATCTACAGAAGATAATTATTAAGCTGAAGTTAGTTCAGCATTGAAAAAGGACAGAAATGTGCCAAAAAAAAAAGTATGATAAGAGTTCCAAAAGAGATAAAAGTATACGACCATATGCACTATATTCCAGGTCTTCTGAAATCATGTGTGTAAATTCAAGCTTGCCTCTTCAGGACACTTTGTGCCACATTACCCCAAAAAACTTAAAGGGGTGGTATAATGCCCTTTTCACAAGATGTAAAATAAGTCTCTGATGTCCCCAGAGTGTGTGTGTGAAGTTTTAGCTCAAAATACTAAAAAAGATATTTTTATATAGCATGTTAAAGTTGTCACTTTTTGAGGGTGAGCAAAAACGCACCGTTTTTGTGTCTGTCCCTTTAAATGCAAATGAGCTGCTGCTTCCGGCACAGGGGGCGGAGCTTCAACAACTTGTGTCCTTTTACCTCACACAGACAT
>NC_137142.1:32875516-33003016 GCF_949319135.1 Squalius cephalus
ACTACATCATGATGTTATAGTCCATGTCCATCATATCTCTTTCAAACTAATATTGCTGCCTTCTCTCATATTTTACATCAAATAAATAAATACATACGTAGACCTCAGAGTCCCTTCATGTCAAACTTCTCAAAATAAACATTCAACTCTTCATATTTTTGATTCAATGTATAATAAAGTTTTTCATCCTGACAGCGTGGAGAAACATTTCATTTCTTCAAACTGGTCATGATGGATTAAATCATAGTTCTATTGTGATTCCAGGACAAGGATTAAAAATATATAGCTTTTTTCTTTTTTTGGGGGGGTATACAAAATTTAATTTGCATCATAGGATTGCATGACAATTATAGTCATTACTTTTAATAGACAATAAGAGTCATATTTTGTACATAGAGTTACACATTATTTGTATTAATAATTATTATACAATTTAAGCATAAACTTAATCTTTACATCGTTACGGATGTGACAGTAAAAATATTGTAAAAATACAAATAAGGAAATAAAAGTATAAATACTAATTTATTTATTTATTTATTTTATTTTTACAATTCTTTGTATATTTATTTATGTATTTTTATTTATTATTTTGGCAGCTTTGGAATTCCATACATAAGAACTTATCAGTAGTAAACACGCTGCTCTGTCTTTCCCCCATTATTTCACATTTATATTTATCATAAGTATAACTTATTTTTATTTGGCTATTATTTGGCTCACAAAGAACGCATTGACAGCCAAATTCGTAGTTTACAGAGAAAAGCAATGGCAAAGCAGCGCACGCGCATCTAAAAGAGAATCTAACACATTCTAATAGAACGCATTACTATGGAAGCTTATCTAATAAAACATTTTAAAAGATAATTGCGACTTTTTATCTCACAATTGCGAGTTTACATCTCGCAATTCTGACTTTATTTCTCACAATTGCGTGAAATAAAGTCAGAATTCTGACTTTTTTTCTCACAATTGCGACTTTATATCACGCAATTCTGACTTTATAACACATAATTGCGAGTTCTCAGAATTGTGAGATATAAAGTCCAATTCTAAGGAAAAAAAGACGGATTTTTTTTTTTTTTTTTTTTTTACCTCAGAATAGCTTGTATCTCACAATTCTGACTTTATAACACGCTTTTGCGACTTTATATCATGCAATTATGACTTTATATCTCCCAATTGCGACTTTGTTTCTCAGAATTGCGACTTTATATCTCGCAATTGCGACTTTATTTCTCAGAATTGCGACTTTATTTCTCAGAATTGCGACTTCATAAATCGCAATTGTGAGAAAAAAGTCAGAATTGTGAGATAAAAAGTCGCAATTATTATTATTTATTTATTATTCAGTGGCGGAAACAAGCTTCCATACATTACACATACACGCGTTCTAAATGAAAATAAACTCATATCAGCCACGTGGGTGGTGTGAAAGGATACACAGTGTGACGTCACGTGACGCGCTCCTCCTCTTCCCTTTCCGTGCGCGAGCAGCGGCATTTTCCCGCGAACTCTCAGCTCCACAAGTAACTCGGCTGAGCGGAACAGCCCTGGGTCTGTTGGAATGGAATATAGATGAAATATTATTTTCTTGGAATAATTTAACATCATATTGCACAACACTCTTTGGGAGACATGGCAAAGCAAAGTTCCCTTTTTAATTTCTTCACAAAGTCGCCTCCTCTCGCGCCGAAGGCCAAATCCAAGCCTTCTCCAGCGGAGGCAGATGCAGTGAGCAGATCCAACACCTCGCCTAAAGAACAAGCCCAAGTCAACGGCAGGAAAACACCTGCAAAAGCTCAGGTTAAAGCTGGACACGCGAAACTGTTCGGGGAGAAAGCAGACACTGTAAAGGAGAGGTACAGTAACTGCAACTCTATGTGCAATACTGCATAATGCAATGCAAAGATAATGTACAGGTTACCATGGTGACACCACGTCATGTGATGGCAATATAATTGATATGCACATACAATAACACTACAATTCTATTTACAAAATGTACCAGTGTTATTTGGACATGTACTATGGTTTTATCACTGTATTCTTGAAAGTACCTTAGTGTACCATGGTACTGCTACAGTACTGTTTTGTCATGTGCCATGTTTACATTTTTCAAGGATTAGTTTGGTTATAGTTTATCAGCACTGTCAGCGGTTTCATACTGAAAACTTACCGGAGGATTAAGCCTATTTGAGTCCACGACACGTGCTACTTTTGCCTGTGTTTGAGACTTTTTTTTGGCGGGAGACTGTGTGGAGGGGGCGGGTCAAATTTCCTTCGCCTTTCGGGAATTTTTTTTGTCTGTCCAATAGGAGCGTCCGTTAATTTTATTTGATTTAATTTTATAATTAATCAAATAAAATTAGCAAAAAAAAAATCTAATTTTATTACTACATAATTGTAGTAATTTTGCAGTGGAGAATTTTTGTAACGGACAGATAAAAAAAATCCGTTACTACCGTTATCGCTAGTCTAAAATAATACATTTTAGATCAATATGTACAATAGATGATTATATATGAGGCAAAAAAAAAAAAATGGTAAGATTTCTTAAAGCATGTTGTTTGTTAATTTTTATGACAGTGGTGGTGGCTAATACCAAGTTAATTTAATTTTATTGTACAACTACTGTATTATTTTGGCATAAACTGTTACAATTGCTTTTTTTTATAAAGCATATGGATTGTTCTGTATTATTCTTTAAAATGTTATATCTAACCCTACTCTCATGTCAATAACTGCAAATGAGTTTTAGCAGTGAGATGTACTTCATCTAAAACTATTTTAAACAACATTTTACAATACTTAATAGTTTTATGAGTTCCTATTATTGAACTACATGAAATATTTGAATGAATGTGTGTGTAGGGCTGTCAAACGATTAATCGCGATTAATCGCATCCAAAATAAAAGTTTGTTTTTACATAATATATGTGTGTGTACGGTGTATAATTATGTTCTATTTATAAGTACACACACATGCATGTATATATTTAAGAAATATTTGCATGTATATACTGTGTGTATATATTTATATTATATATATTTATATTATATATATATTTATATTATATATAATTTATATTATATATAATTTATATTATATATAAATATTTTATATATAAATAACACATTTTTCTTAAATATATATGCATGTGTGTGTATTTATATATAGAAAATAATTATACTCCATACACACACATTGTAAACACAAACTTTTATTTTGGATGCGATTAATCGTTTGACAGCCCTAATAATATATATATATATATATACACACACACACATATACATATACACATATATATATAATATATATATGTATATGTGTGTGTGTGTGTGTATATATATATATATATATATAAACGATTCAAATACTTAACGTTGCCATCAAAAAGTATTAAAGTATTTTAACCCGTAGGTCAAAATACAAGTACTTCATTTTCACCTCATGTACACTTTAAGCGCATCTGTGATTTTGCACTTACTTTATTAAATGAATGCATCATAAAGATCATTGTTTCTCTCCAGAGAGCAGTCATGCATGTTTAGTGCTGGCACGCTGGTATGGGCCAAGATGGAAGGACATCCCTGGTGGCCCTGTATGGTTGTTCCCCAACCTCTCACCGGACAGCAGATGAGGGGCCGTGGCCGAGACCAAAGGCTTCACGTTCACTTTTTCGATGAACCACCAACCCGAGGCTGGGTTAACACAAAATACATAAGAGAGTACCAAGGTGAGAGCAAGGCTTTGTTTACACTTGAACATAGTCTTTTGAACTCAAATATCAAATATTATTCAAATGTGTGTAATACTTTATTCTGACCTTACATAATTTCTTGTTATTCTTTTAAGGCTCTGATAGCGCAGATGCCAAATCCGGAGGCGTGTTCTTCAGCGGTAAGCCTGTGATACGTAAAGCAATGGAGCTGGCAGATGCTGCAATGAAGCAGAGTCCTGAGCAGAGACTGAAGATGTCCGTGTGCATGGATCCCTCAGATGAAGAAGAGGAGGAGGAGGATGAGGAGATGGATGTGAGCAAACACTAGATCAAAGAAAGTTAATATGCACATAAAAGATGCATTTAGTTTTAATGGGATATTTCAGCCAAAAATGTAATTTCTCTCATAATTTACTTGTCTTAAGTCTTTCCAAATCTGTTTGACTTTCTTTCTTCCATGATTTTGAAGAATGTTACCATGCAGCATATAGCATCTACAAGTCAAGTCCCCATAAAAGTAGTTCATACGACTTAATGTGCTATATACCCTAAATCTTCTGAAGTCATTCAATCGCTTTGAGTGATGAACAAACTGGAATTAAAGTCATTATTTACTGAGAAGATGTAAGCATGCAAACAGACTGTTCTTTTTTGGTCACTAATATTTTCATCATCTGAAAAAAGCTTTAAATACACCAATATTGTGTCGTCTTAGCGGCCCCTAATTTAATATCAAATGATCGTTGCGACAGAAGCAAATCAATCAAAACTAACTTAAGCTGGAAAATAACTTTATTAAAGAACCGCTTGTCGATTGTCGAGTTCACGCGCATTGGTTTAGTACCTATGATCATGCGCGTGAACTCGACAATCGATTACTATGGACTTCGACCGAAAACAGGATGTAAATACAGGTATTTGCGCTGGCTGAATAAACATTTTTATTCATATCTTTCACATCTACTGCAGTCAGATTCACCCGCGTTCACTCCGAAGGAATCACTCACATGACCTGTGCACTTGTAATGACACATCAAGGATGTTAAGAGGCTAAAAGCAGGTTTAAAACTTGCCCCATTGAAGTCAACAGGGTGCAAATTTTAAAAAGAGGATAACACGGTGTAGGCAACACCGATTTTTGTTGTTTTTCTCTGTATTGACAGCACTCCAAATGTACAAAAAAATGAGCTCAATGTTAAAATTGACTGGAGTTCTCCTTTAAATTTCTAAGAAATTAAGTCATGCATTTTCTTAATTTCATGTAATATTTTATTATAGGTTGAGAAATCAACTCTATCAGATGTGGAAATGTCTGAGGAAGAGGCTGAAGAAAAGGTGAAGCCCAGCCGACGTTCATCTCGTGCCGCGGCTGAAACGGGTCAGAAGTCGAAGCGCCGGCGCATTGTGGTGGCATCTGACAGCGATGACTCCGGTGAAGAGTTCAACCCTGAGCAAGCAAAAGTAAGCAGTGACGAGGAAGACGATGACGAGGAGGAGGTGGTGAGTAGCGGGGCTGAGGAAGAAGAAAGCGAGCAGGAGCCCGAACCAGAAAGCCCTGTGAAACCAGTCAAGCGCAAACGTCCTTTACAGAAGCCTGTTAAATCACAGAGCAAACTAGATACCCCAAAACGAGCACCTGCGACTTTACCATCCGTGACGTCCAACACCAAATCTCGACTCTCTGCTTTCTCTGCCCCAGACAACTTCGAAAGTCAGAGTACCAGTGCAAACGGGACGGAGGGAGGATCTACTGTGTGGGACCATGAGAAACTCGACTGGCTGATGGACGGCAAGAGAAAGGATGCGCAGCGTAAACGACAATCTGATGAAAACTACGACCCCACGACTCTATACGTTCCCGATGATTTCCTTAACAGGACAACGCCTGGAATGCGCCGTTGGTGGCAGCTGAAGTCTGAGATGTTCGATACCGTTCTGTTCTACAAAGTCGGGAAGTTCTACGAGCTCTACCATATGGACGCAGTGATTGGCGTCAACGAACTCGGCCTCACCTTCATGAAGGGGGCTTGGGCCCATTCAGGCTTTCCAGAGATTGGCTTCGGACGCTTCTCAGACGTACTCGTGCAAAAGGGCTACAAAGTGGCTCGCGTGGAACAGACCGAGACCCCTGATATGATGGAAGCACGATGCAAGAAAATGGCGCGTCCCACCAAATTTGACCGTGTCGTCAAGCGAGAGGTTTGCCGAATCATCACGCGAGGGACTCAGACGTACAGCGTGCTTGATGGCGCCCCTTCTGAAACTCAAAGTAAATATCTGTTGAGCATTAAAGAGAAGAGCGAGGAGGACAGCGCAGGCCATTGCCACATCTACGGGGTTTGTTTCATTGACACCTCGGTGGGACGCTTCCATGTCGGTCAATTCCAGGATGACCGCCATTGCTCCCGTTTGCGTACTCTGGTTGCACACTATTCTCCTGCCCAGGTTATTTTCGAGAAGGGCAACCCGTCAGCCGAGACTTTGAAAATCTTTAAGGCCATCTTGTCTTCCACTTTACAAGAAAGCCTCAATGCTGGTTCGCAGTTTTGGGATGCCCAGAAGACCTTAAAGGTCCTTGCTGAGGAAGACTACTTTAAAGAAAGCAAAGCGTCAGCTGATGACGAAAAGGCATCAGTGCTTCCTCCAACTCTCAAAGCTATGACGTCCGAATGTGACGCTCTAAGTCTCACTCCAAAGACGGGTTATGAACTCGCTCTTTCTGCCCTTGGCGGCTGCATGTTTTACCTCAAGAAATGTCTAGTGGACCAGGAGCTTTTTTCCATGGGCAACTTTGAGGAGTATGTTCCTGTCGATGTGGAAATGGAGCAGGCTGGGGGAGCATCTTGTTTTTTTGCCCAGACCCATCAAAAAATGGTTTTGGATGGAGTGACCCTTGCTAACCTTGAGATCCTTCAGAATAGCTCGACCGGCGGTCCTGAGGGAACCCTACTTGAACGATTGGACACGTGTTGCACTCCCTTCGGCAAACGGTTGTTGAAGCAATGGCTCTGCGCCCCTCTTTGTAATCCATCCTCCATTGGTGATCGCTTAGATGCTCTGGAGGACCTGATGGGTGCTCCATCCCAAATGACCGAAGTCACCGACCTACTAAAGAAGCTTCCGGATCTCGAAAGGCTACTTAGCAAGATCCACAGCATGGGTACTCCTGTAAAAGGACAAGACCACCCGGACTCCCGAGCCGTTCTGTACGAGGAGGTCGTCTACAGCAAACGTAAGATCGCTGACTTTCTCGCAGCACTTGAGGGCTTTAAAGTGATGAAAGAAATCGTGTCGATCATGGAGCCCGTCGCCGAAGGCTTCCGATCGAAACTAATGCGCCAAGTGGTGCTCCTCAAGACAGAAAATGAAGATGGGCTTTTCCCCGACCTTTCGCCAGAGCTCAAACGTTGGGACAAAGCTTTCGACCATCAGAAAGCTCGAACCACAGGTGTCATAACTCCAAAAGCTGGCTTTGATCCGGAGTACGACCAAGCCCTAGACGGGATTAAAGACTGTGAGAAAGGCCTGCAGGAATACCTGGACCGACAGAAGAAGAGATTGGGATGCAAGAATCTATCATACTGGGGAACGGGAAGGAACCGCTACCAGCTGGAAGTCCCTGACAGTGTTTCCGAGAGGAGCGTGCCAGAGGAGTATGAGGTGAGGTCCACGAAGAAGGGCTGGAAGCGTTACTCTACCAAAGAGATCGAGCGGCTGTTTTCAGAGATACAGAGCTGGGAAGACAAGAGAGACGCAGCGCTTAAGGACTGCATGAGAAGACTCTTCTACAATTTCGACAAGAATTACAAAGACTGGCAGACAGCCGTTGAGTGCATGGCTGTACTTGGTAAGAAAAAAAATTAACTCTATTCCCCGGTTTCACAGACAAAGCTTAAGCCTAGTCACAGATTTAAATGCATGTTTGAGCTGTTTCAATTTAAAGTGACATCTTAAAATATGTCAGTGCCATTGTTTTGCCTCAAGATGCACACCTGTAATTTTTATTTATTTTTTTCTAAGGCAAATTTCTTATAGCTACTTAAATGTCCTAAATGAACTTAGGCTAATCCTGGCTTAATCTAACTCTAAGCACTGTCTGTGAAACCAGGCCTATATTTATTTTGTTTAAACTTTCAAAATGTTGGTATTCATAAGACTTGTTTTTACCCTTTCATTAAAAATGATTTCATACAGAATATCATGTATACCGTACTTTACATCAATAATGGCAACATGCTCTATTCATTCATATTTTTTTCAACTCCTAGATGAAAATAAGATGTTTTTCATACTCGACTGTAGTTTATACAGCTATTCTTTATGAGTAGGTTGTCAAAGGATTCATTTGAGCTAGTTTCTTGTTACAAGTGCATTCAAATGCATTACAAAATCCTGATTGAAGAAAAACTAAAAACCTGTTTTAACGGTTTACATGTAAAGCAGTTGGCTAAAAAACATTTAATGATATTTTCCTCAAAATAGCTACAAACAGAATGGTTGTATGTGCAATTACAACAAGCCATGGAAGCCATTTTGTTTAATTTTAAATTGACTTTGACTTTCTTTCTTCTTTCAGAATTTTAACATTTTTGAGAATCGTGGAATGTTTTGGACCACAGAAAAGTAGAACATTTTCCCAAAAAATGCCTTAAATAAGTTTAAACCAAGTACTTGTGACATTGGTACTAGAATGATGTTTGGTAAAATGATATGTTTTCTGTTGTTGTCACCACCAGATGTGCTGTTGAGCATGTCCCGGTACAGTCAGAGCGGCGACGGGCCCATGGCGAGACCGGAGATGGTTCTTCCGGGTGACGGGTCTCAGTCGCACCCCTTCCTGGATCTGAGAGCGTCCCGTCACCCTTGTGTCACCAAGACCTTCTTCGGGGATGACTTCATTCCCAATGACATCTTCATCGCTTGCCCTAGCGGTGAAGAAGAAGAGGGTCAAGATAATGATAAAGCACTTGCCCCATGTGTGTTAGTCACTGGGCCAAACATGGGAGGCAAGTCCACCTTAATGAGACAGGTGAGTGTTGAAAATCAATATTCAAGATGACAGAAACAATGTTCATGGTGTGTTAATTAAATAAAAAATCCACTAAATGCAGATTCACAGTCTATTCTGATGTGACATTGTGTCGCAAAGGCAGTAGATGAAATGTTACGAAACATTTATGTTTGAAAATAATTCTGAACCGGCCCACAATAATTGATTTGAACTGAATCGTGGCCAAATTTCATTGTGCATGTAGTAAAGAATCGTAATCGAATCATTGTCAGAACAAATATTTTCACCCATACAACCCTAATCACTTGATGTGTTCAGCAGCTGTTCAGGCAGGAAGAAGGATGTGGTTTGAGCTCCTATTTCTGGAAATGCAGGTTTCTATATCATGTTTTCAGAATGTTTAGTTGTTTAGGGCTGGAAATTCTGTCATGCATAATATTAATAAAATCATGAAAAAGTCTTTGGCATTTTTATATTGTATACATATTTTTTTATTATTTTAAAGGCATGGAAAACTCAAAAGGATATTTGTAAAATGTTGTATTCAGTTTATTGTATATCTACACATACTGAATTTATGACGTATTCATTGAGAGAATATATGGAATATTTGTACTTTTAAGAATTAATTTCTCTCACTGCGGGACTATTGAAGTAACCTAAAGTGTTAAAGAGGACGTATTAAGTCTTTGTTTTTGGGGTCTTCTAGATTAGGTTTTCATGCTTGAATTTTCAACAACACATTCTCCATTGTTGCGGCTCCTCTCTTCCCAGTCTGTCAGTAATGTTCTGTTCATATCTCTATGAAGCCCCTCCTTCTGAAAGCACGCTGTGCTCTGATTGGTCGACTGGACCAGTGTGTTGTGATTGGTCTAGCGCTTTGAGTGTGTTTGGGAAATGTCCCGCCCCTTACCATATCCGCCAGTTTCAACACACTACTAACTCAACCAGGCCCCGCCCTTTTATTTTACATATTAATTATTTAAATTAGGAATATTTTGACATGTTCGTTCCCGGAAGAAACTCAAGACTACAATGGAGGCGTTTCAGGGAGTTCAGAAACACTGACAATGATATAGAGGATAACTCCCGCTGGAGGAAACCATTTTCAACATTACACTAAAGAAAGATGAACATGCAAAATAACACAATAGGACCATTATTGACTTTTTGTCAACTGCCTGTTAAGTAGAAATAAAGTAATATGCAGATTCTTTCAGATTTTCTTCTTTCTTATATGTCCATGTGTTTCAGTGTGGTCTGGTGGTGATCTTGGCCCAGCTGGGCTGTTACGTTCCTGCTGAGAGTTTGCGTCTCACTCCTGTGGACCGAGTGTTCACTCGTCTCGGCGCCTCTGATCGGATAATGTCAGGTAAGTTGCCGCTTGCTTCTTCCCCGTTCAGTGTTCATGTGTGAGCTTTACTCTCAATACTTAATCTATCATGTTTTCTAGGTGAAAGTACGTTCTTTGTGGAGCTCAGCGAGACTGCTAGCATACTTTTGCACGCCACCAACCACTCCCTCGTCTTGCTCGATGAACTGGGTAAATGATCTGTTCATCTCACATTAAACTTTGTAACCACACTAAATGTAAAACAGCAGTTATTAGAGAATATCTTGGTGTAAATCCTCAACAAACTCTCAGAGCAGAACTGAGCGACTGAGCCTGGTTTCTCCCAAGGTTTTTTCTCTCCATTCTGTCACTGATGGAGTTTTGGTTCCTTGCCACTGTCGCCTTTTTCACCTTTTTCGCCATTGGCTTTCACTTGCTTAGTTGGGGACATTTAACTTAAAGGGATATTTCACCGTTGGAAAGATGAATGTGTATTTAAATTGGGTCATTTATGTAGTAGAAATGTGAAATTACTTTAGAAGTTGGTGCCTTCTAGACTGAGAAAAGCCAAAAAAAATATTTTTGGCTCATGTGGATGAAAGACAACAACTCCCAGAATGCACTTGCTTCGCTGCCCTACGAGGCCACTCCCAAGCCACGCCTACCGGTTACAGAGGGCAGTATCGGAAGAAATGATACAACTAGGCTACTAGGCGACTCGAAACTGCAAAGACGGCGTATTATCGTGAGATCCCCCTATGGGCGGGCTGAAGACATGCGGAACGAGCTCCTCCTACTGGCTGGAGTCTCTCGCCTCTGGACAAAAAAGCCTCAGATGAAGCTAAATGACGATTTTTGCGTCATCTGAGTTTTTTTTCCAGACACACAATACAGAAACAAACTTTGTTGCATTATTTTCGAAACAATCTATTGTAAAAAGCGCTATAGAAATAAAGGTGACTTGACTTAAAGTGAATAAGTTCAGAGCTTTTGTTGTGCTTGAACTGCAGGCCGAGGTACGGCCACGTATGACGGCACGGCCATCGCGAGCGCAGTGGTGAAGGAGCTGTCCGAGAAGATCTGCTGTCGGACCCTGTTCTCCACTCATTACCACTCACTGGTGGAGGAGCACGTCCAGGACCCCGCCGTGAGACTCGGACACATGGTCAGTTTCAGCGGCTTCATCAGAAACACAATTACACCACTGAATAAGAGACAAACATATACCAATTGTCTTTGTATGACTGCTGAACTTTTCTTGCAAGAAAATAAACCTCATCAGTCACACAGAGTGGCTTCAGGGTGTGACCGTGATCCTTCCTCCTTTATAGTCTTGACTCCCAGAATGTTATCTTTCTAGGCCAATGTGGAACATTCTTAGGGCCCTTTCACACCTAGCTTGTTTGGTTCCGGATTTTCTGACTTTTCAGTTTGATCCGAATCAAAATAACAGGTGTGAAACCTCCCCCGGACCACGGTCCGCACCACACAGACGAAATTTGATCAGACGAAAAGAGGTAGTCTCGGTCCGGATCAAACTGAACAAAGGTTTGGTTCGTTTCTAGTGTGAAAGCATTTTCGGTATGGTTCGGACTTTCAGAACATTTACAGGAAGTTCTGCTGGTTCTCACAGGATTGCTCGCAGTCTTCTCCTCCTTCCCTGCCGGCGACGGTAAAATGTTCGCACAATGAGGACGTTCATTTGGCGAATTTGAACTAGAGTATAGGTCGGTGCTGCAGGGAGTAATGCCGTAATAATAACAGTATAGTGGCAACAATATGCGTCTGTTCATTCATTCTTGTCAAAGTTACCCGCCGAACTGACAACAAGCTGATGTCAGACGCACGTCCGTTTACAGACCAATCAATGTCAAGATGCAGCCCATATAGATGATGCCGACAGGACCAGGGATGGAAATTAACTTTTTTGGCCACTGGCCACTGTGGCTGGTGGATTTCAAAATCTACCAGCCACTCAATGTTTTTACCAGCCACTTGCTTGTTTTTAACCGACAATGTGTAACTGCTTGTGAAAATTAATACTACAAGATCTACAATACTTAAGCAGTTTATTTAATCTCAAGTCTCAATGAAATACTGACATTTTCTCTTTCTCTCTTATACACTCTTCCTCTCTTATATATATATATATCTCTTTTTTTACCTGGATGTGGCATTTGGATGATTCGTGGTCTTTTATGGCTTCCAGTTTTAGGTTTTTAGTCCCAACAATGAAACTATTAGGCCCTGTTTACACGAGAACGC
Source organism: Squalius cephalus (assembly GCF_949319135.1). Classification (NCBI taxonomy): domain Eukaryota; kingdom Metazoa; phylum Chordata; class Actinopteri; order Cypriniformes; family Leuciscidae; genus Squalius; species Squalius cephalus. The sequence goes on from NC_137142.1 coordinate 32,887,854, forward strand.
TCGCGGGTGAAAACGTACAAATATTTTATCAGATGTGCCTTTCGTTTAGACGGCGACGGCGTTTTTGGGGCTTAAAAACGCAAAAAAGTGAAACCACCCTCCGGAGTGGAAATCTTAAAAACGCTCCACCGTCGCATTGATGCGTTCACACCGGACGCGAATAGCGCGTCAGGCGCCAGTGATTTCAATGTTAAGTCAATGCAAAGATGTTTTCTCTGCAGACCTCTTAACGCCTGCGATGTAACGCCACATTTTTTTTGAAGGTGTGCCTCCTCTAAAAGTGTCCGCCGTCCGTGTGAAACAGTATTTTAACAGTAAACTTTATTTACCCGCCACGGTGGCCGGTAGGTGAAGCGAGTTTACCCGCCACAACACAAAATCACCTGCATTTGGCTGGTGGCGGGTGCTAATTTCCATCCCTGGACAGGACGCAAGTATGTCATGTAAAGCTCTTTAATGCGCCCGGAAATTGCAATGTGAAACCAAACCAAAACTAACCGAATGTATAAAATGTATCAAAACATGAACTTTGGTGCGGACTTTCAGGTGTGAAACGCCCTTAGACTTGTTCATCATATTGTATCCTTAAGTGGAGGCCCTCCAGTCATGTACCAACACTCTTTACCTTTCCAATACTAGAATAAGGTTTGTGTGTGCTCTTTTATTGTCTTATGTTGGTCACACACATCTTAAAGATACCATTTCTTCCACACCGCGAAGCACTGTGATTTAAGTAATTGTGTTTTTAGTGAAAGGATTTTCATTTGTTTCCCTCTCAGGCCTGTATGGTGGAGAATGAATGCGAGGACCCCAGTCAGGAGACCATCACCTTCCTGTACAAGTTCATCTGTGGCGCGTGTCCCAAAAGTTACGGCTTCAACGCAGCCCGCTTGGCAAACATCCCGGAGGAAGTCATCCAGTCGGGCCATAAGAAGGCCCGTGAGTTTGAGAGGAGCACCGTGTCTCTCAGGATATTCAAGTAAGAACATTTATGAACCGTGTTCAGATTTTGGACTATTTTGCATTGTGACATTTTCATGACAATTAAGTAGGGATGCACCGAAATGGAAATTCTGGGCCGAAACAGAAAATTCTAGATGCGCTCGTCTGAAAACCGAAACCGTAAATTACTTTTCTTTGCTGTGTAAGAGTGAAACCTGAGCGCTGAACACTGAGGGACGGCTTGTTTTCGGCCTTTTTTCTCTTTCGGCCAAAAACCGGAAAATTTCAGTGCATCCCTAAGCAAATTTTTCCTTAAAATGATCAATATCATGCTGCATCTGGGCATTTTTAGTGTTGTAGTTTTTGTCATTATTGTAATATAGTGCTATTGCTGTATTATGAAAATGTGACAAACCCTATTTTTAGAATCATTAGGAGATTTGCAACAGATATTTTTCATCTAATTTCTATAATGGTGAAATATGACCAAGACATGTTCTTGGTGATATTCATCTGACTGTTATGAAAGAAAAACATCTCCATTTCTGTCACAAAATAAGTACACTACCATTCAAACATTTGGAAACACTAAGATATTTTGTTTTTTTGAAAGAAAATGAACTTTTATTCACCCAAGATGCACTGTAAAGGCATTAATAATGTTGCAAATCACTCTGCTCATAACAGACTCATGTGCAGCATTCATATCTGTCAGTTTATGAAGAAATTCAGCTGAAGTTTCATGTTTTCTGCAACACATCCCACAAATCCTTGTTCTTTTGCCCATTTTACTTTTGTCTTATTCGTCAGATGTGTTCTTCATATCAGTCTCTCACTGTTTTTCAAACTAGAGACCGATGTACCCATCATCCACTTCTCTGTGTACACTCGGTTCTAAAAGTTTAGGAACCATAAAATAACCATTTTTGGTTCCCTAAAGAACCCTTCAGTGAGCAGCAGTTCTTAAAAGAACAAGACCATGTTCTTATTGTGAAGGTCATTTTAAAAATCTAAAGAACCTTTAGTGGAATGGAAAGATTCCGTGGATGTTAAAGGCTCTATATCAGGGTTCACCAATCTCGTTCCTGCAGAGTTTAGCTCCAACCAGCTCCAACACACCTGTTTGAAAGTTTCTAGTATGCCTAGTGAGACCTTGATTAGCTGGTTCAGGTGTGTTTAATTGGGGTTGGAGCTAAACTCTGCAGGACATCGGCCCTCCAGGACCGAGATTGGTAGACCCTGCTCTATATGGAACCATTGATGCCAATAAAAAACCTTTATTTTTAAGAGAGCTGTTTGCTTTCTTCTTTCAGGACAGTAACTGTATCAGACTGATGTGTTTCTAGAACAGTGTGTTTGTTTTGCCATTTTTTAAAGGGGTGGTATAATGCCCTTTTAATAAGATGTAAAATAAGTCTCTGATGTCCCCTGAGTGTGTATGTGAAGTTTTAGCTCAAAATACCCCACAGATATTTTTATATAGCATGTTAAAGTTGTCACTTTCTGAGGGTGAGCAAAAACCGTTTTTGTGTCTGTTCCTTTAAATGCAAATGAGCTGCTGCTCCCGGCACAGGGGGCGGAGCTTCAACAGCTCCAGTGTTAGCAGAACCTCACACAAGACATGTACTTAAAATTTCAAAAACTTTTAGCCTTTTATGTTCAAACCGAAGTCAGAAAGATGGAGAGACTCAAGAAGAAGTGACAACATGTAGAAGCAACAGGACGTTTCTGAATGGTTAGTTGATGAATTTATGTAGCTTATGTGTAGTATCTTCTAGTCATTGATTAGCATATTCTGTCTTGATAATCTATAAATCGTGTTCAGGGGGCGGGGTTTATGTAAATGTTAGGGTTGGTGATGTCACTAACCCGGGAGGAATGTGGTGTAGTCTCTACCAGCCGTTTGTTGTAGTCCTTAAAAAGCAATTTTTTTTAAATCAAATATCTCCTTTTGCTTTGAACTTTGAGCGTTGTAACTTTGCAGATGTTGTTTTTCGCTCAAACAGCAACATTACACACTAAATAAAGTTAGAAAAGTCAAATCATAATCAACAACCACTTTAAAACCAAATGTGTACGTGACACTGCTGCAGTTTTCAATTGTGATGATGATGATTAGAAGGTTTTCTTAGTTGACTGTCATGGCTGCTTAAAGCTTAATGCAAATAAACACTTACAAATAATTAATGCAATCTAAAAGCTAAATGAAGGCATTAATATGAATGCATTCTCCAAACCTTTGAATACTAGTATGCATTGGTGGATCTAATTGCGTTATTTGTTTTGCCAGGAAACTGTGCTCATTGGCTGAAGACTCCACAGCTGACCGTGAGCAGTTCTCAGCGCTGGTTCAGATGATCCGCAGCCTGTGATGGAAAACATTTAGTTTTTCTTTGTTTTGAGCACTTCTGTTCACTATTCCATGAGTTATTATTCACCACATATAAAGCAAGCAAGCATCTCACTACTGAAATGATCTAATAAAGTTTATTTTTAAAAATGTAACACGTTCCTCTGACTAGGAAATTAAACTTTTGATTAATTACTACCAGCTACATAATGGTTATTGAGTACTTCACAATATATTAAGTCTAGATGTCATGGAACATGCATACAATTCAGGCTGTATGAGAACCCACAGTCACCAAATACAGTTGGATGGAGGGGGAAAAGCACAAAAAAAAACTGTACAGATATTCATCAGAGCTTCAAATAAGCAAGAAGCCTCTTAAAAATCTCCAGCAACGTCACTTCGGCTCGCAGCATTCAGGGTGAAATGGCGCAGGAATGCGACGCTTTCGCAAGTCTGGCGCCTTGCGTTTATTTATTTTTTATCTTTCCTGATGTCGTCCAATCAGGATAAAGGGGCGTGGACATTATTTAAATCACTCGGGCCAAATCGTTACCACCATCCTGGTGAAAAACCTTTATATCACTTGGACACTTTCCCTTTCAAACTCAAAACATTGCTGGAGAATACTTAGTGTTTCTTTCTCTTTTCTTTTTTTTTTTTTTTTTTCTCAAATCTCTTTCACAGAAAGAACATATATCCTGCGACATGAGAACAAATACAGCAATCTAAGGTATAAACAACCCCAAAATTAATATACTTAATAAAATAAAAAGACATTCAAGTACATTTAAGATTTTTGCTTGAAAATACAAAACTACATGAGAAAGCATTAAAATCAAACCTCAATAACTCAGTCTTTAAAAAAAAAAAAAAAAAAAAAAAAACTGAAGTGCTGGGTCATTTTTTTCCCCGTACATATACAAGAGTGCGGTGATGGCTGCTTGGAGAACAGGTGCATCATGGGAAGCATTGTGAGTCTACGCTCTAGGTCCGTTTCTCTCGTAATGTGGCTCAAACTGGGGATCCATGCGCTTCACCGTCCTCGTTTATCATCCGCCATCCCACAAATCCTGAGTCGCCACCTTCCCGAACGCCGGTGCGCCATCAACAGGATCGCAGAGTGACTGTGTGTTTGCATTTGTTAAATAGAAATGTTTTCTCTGTCCACGTTTACACAATGTTTGTTTGTTTTTTTAATAAAATTGAATTATTTCTAGCGTGTAATCTCATCTGCACTGGACTGAGCACTGGGAGTCTGTAGTTCAGTTGTGCTGCAGTGTGTTGGACTCTATAGGAGGAGCCGAATCGTACAGCGTGTCCGTGTCGTGAGTCGGCTCTCCGGCTAGTGTGCAAGGGTTTGACAACGTCCCTGCGCCACAGTCACAGAAAAACCTGCGGAGACAAACACACTCAATCACTACACAACATATACATATATATATATATGTGTATGCATGTTTATATACATCAATTTAGGGTCCAATTCTCACTATTAACTAGTTGCTTATTAGCATGCATATTACTACTTATAAAGCACATATTAATGCCTCATTCTGCATGACCATATTCTACATCCCATAAGTGTAAAATATTATCCAAACATTGCTAACTGACCTTGTTTTTGGCCAATTATCATAACTATCTTAAAAGTAAACTTGGTACAGATTGACTTTTATATTTATAAATAAGTAAATCTTTATATAAAAATATATATATGCATGTTTCAATGCATATGCAATTGTATAAAATATAATAAAACAATTATAGGGCCATTGCATTTTTAGCTAGTAACAATTTCATAAAAATTAAAAAAAAATGTTTGAATCATATTTTACAGGTAAAAAAAAAAAACTCTCTAACCTCTATAACAGTAATATCTTTTTGACATAATATTGGATTTTTTTTAAAAAAAAATCAGCATAAATTATTGGCAGAGCAACAAATACTATCATGACATACTTCCAAATGCAATTTACAAGACATTTTGTACTCATACTTAGAAATGTATTTTTCCCCGACGTTAATGCAATTTACAGAAGAAAACGTGCTTTTTAATTTTTTTGAGTGCAAAATGATATTTTAGTAATAAATGCAAAGATTTAGAGGGCATGACTGACCTATCATGTCTAATAAATTCTACGTCGTGCCCTTGATGACACTTCTTGATGCAGTTCACACAGATGGCGTTGCGGTCTGTCGTGTTACAGGTGTGACACCTGCACGGAAGAACAGAGCAGTGAGAAAGCAGCCGCTAAAGTCCCACGCAGACTCAAATGGGTATTCCCGAGGAGCGTTACCTGTAAAAATCGTGCATTGGATAGCTGGTGTAACTGGAAATCTTGTACAGGCACTGACCTCTGCTCACCGCTTTCTCAATGGCATCCTGGTTGTTCATGATTTTGTTGTCTGTGAAGAAGATTAAAGGGGAACACGCTTCACTTCATGTTCACTGGATCATTTAATAGGCAAGTTCAGAATGTGTTCAGTTTACCTTTCATTGTGACGTTGACGCCAGACGCGAGAAACAATCCACCGAAGCGATTGTTGAAAATCTGATTGCCTTCTAATGTTGCCGTTGCGTGATTTGTGATCTCAATACCTGAAACAGACAGAGGTAAGCAATTACTTGCATATAATGACTACTTAGTAAACATCTTATATCTCTGCGATCCTATTGAAAAAAACATTTTCAGTTCCGAAAAACTTTTCATGAAGGTTTTAACAGTTTATACAAAGTGTGGTTAAAAAAAAAAAAAATCTTAATAAAAGGGCTGATGATCCTAACAAAACATAAGTGATATTTTTTTATCCATGTGCTTCCTGTTCACTTCCTGAAAGAATGATGTGATTATGTCATCATTTACAGAATAGTGCCTTATTTTAAAGGCTCTGGAAGATGGTAAAAACACTCATGCATAATCTGAAGAAACACCTTCAATAAAATATATTAAAAATATATATATATTTGGACTATCTTTTTTTCTTCAAATCAGCATAAATTAATCGCAGTACAATAAATATGTATACCTCCAAATGCACTTAAGAACTTTTGTACTCATTGTTCTTAGAAATAATTTAAATATATATTTTTTTATTTTTAAGTATTTTTTTTTAATTTTTTTTAGGATACTATGCATCCTGATAAAGTTCCCTTGGCCTTTGGAATTAAAATAGCCCCACATCATCGCATAGCCTTCACCATACCTAGAGATTGGCATGGGGTACTTTCCATAAGATCATCTCTCAATGCAAATCAAACTAGCTTTTAGGCTAACTGAAATAAAACCATGCCAATCTCTAGGTATGGTGAAGGCTATGTGATGATGTGGGGCTATTTTAATTCCAAAGGCCAAGGGAACTTTATCAGGATGCATAGTATCCTAAAAAAAAATAAAAAAAAAATACTTAAAAATAAAAATCTGCCTGGCTCTATGGGAATTTAACATAGGGGTGTCCAAACTTATGCACCCTGTATTTTAAGGAAGAACATTTATTTATTTACGATACATTATTCATTCACAAAGAAAATTGGTGTCCTTAAAGGTTGGATTTTTCCTCATTTTTTTAAATTAAGGCATTAAGTTCAATTTCCAAAATATGATTTTTTTATTCCTCTTTTTAGTCAACTTTAGCATGGGTGTATTCACTTATGCATAGCACTGTATATATATATAAAATAAAAAGCTTTTCTTATTAAAATAAAAAAAGCTTGTGTCAATTTTTCCCATTTGAAAATGTCCATATGCTAATACAAAAATGGAAAACGCATGAATGGGAGACAGACGGAAAAAACCTTTAAAAATAAAATAAAGTTCAATTGATGTTTAGAAAATATCTAATTAAATGTGTTTAAAAACTTCCTGGGTTACACTATTTTAAGATGCCATTGTTACAGTGATTAATATTAATTAACATGTACTTACTATAGGGTTAGGGTAGGATTAGGGTTTGGTTTAGGGTTAGTTGCATGTAGTTATGCATAATTTACAGTTAATACTATGGTAAGTACATGTAACATATGTAACAAGGACACTGTAAAATAAAGTGGGTAACACTATTTTACAGTGACCTTGTTACATGTTCTTACCATAGTATTAACTGTAAATTATGCATAATTACATGCAACTAACCCTCAACTAAATCCTAATCCTACCCTAACCCTATAGTAAGTAGCCTACATGTAGTTGCTTAATATTACTCAGTACTTAAATATAAAATTACACTGTGACAACGACACCTTAAAATAAAGTGTTCCCACTTCCTGTTGAAAAAATGACTTTACCAGCAGCGAATCCGTCGAATATCCTGTTCTTGCGCAGCACAGGGTGACTGTTAGTGCTGATGAGGACTCCCGCCTGGGCGTTCCTGAAGATATCGTTCTCTTCCAACAACCCTACAACATACAAACACAACATCTTAATGCTGAAGTGCAGAGGAGCAGCTCACACTGTCAGTCACAATACCATCATTAGTGTCTGAGCTAAATGAGTGACTATCGCAACTGTTCAGTATGGAAGTGTGTGTGTCTGAACGAGGCATGTTACCCGGCTGTGTGTTTCCACAGACTTAATGCTGTGATGTGTCATTTACCTGACTATAACAGTCTAAAACAAGATTGCGCATGCCAGTATTTGTGCACGCAGAGTGGCATTTGTTTTGCTGTTCACAGTATCGGGTGTGATTCGCATAAACACCCAGTCCTCTCAATCTTTCCTTTTCAGAGATATAGTGAAACTGAAACTGTTGATTCACTCACTCTCACATGCATAGTTTTATATATTTAGATATAAAGAGCAAAGTGGTGCAATGTTCGAGACCAGCAAGTCTATAAGAGCGGGGTTAAACCGATCTTTCCGGCCTGGAATCCCCTTTTCTGCCGTGGAAATGCAGGACGGACACAGGCTGGGAGCGCACACTGGAACAGTGATACTACATGAGCCATAATGGAGCATGAAGAAGAACGTCACCTCGTCCTCCGTTGAATATACAGATTCCCCCGTCCCTGCCGTCGTGGATCTTGTTCCTGCGGAGCGTGGGGTTGCTGTCGGTCTTGATCCAAACCCCTGCCATGGCGTTATCAAAGATCTCGTTGTCTTCAATAAAGCCTAAACCTGAGAAGAGATTACGAGGACGCTCATTTCTCCGATTGAAATAGAAATATCAGCCTTTATATCAATCAAGACAGATCAAAAGATTATGATGGAGAGATTACCTGAATTGTAAACAAGAATTCCTCCATTTTGTCCACCCCAGATCTTATTCCTCCTAATTTTGGGATTGCTGCCAGTTCTACAAAAAGAAATGCAAAAAACCAAAAACATTTATGTCACTACTTTAAAAAAAAAAAAAAATTAAAAAAAAAAGTAATTTTATAAACCCACAAGTCTGTGGAAGATGCATGATGGTAGAGCTGATCGATTATGGCACAAATCAATCACGATTATTTAACTCGTTTTCTTTGGAAATGTCATGCATTTATTAAACTTCTAAAACAAACTTGTCTTTTTAACAGAAAGGACTTTGAAAATAAATGCAATAATAAAAAGACAAAATAAATGATATAAAAATCATTTAAAAATAATTATTCATAAAAAAATTCAATGCATAAAAATACATGCAAAAGTGTTGAAAGTGAGAAACGGAATAAGGCGCAATAATCATTTTGTCTGGATTATCATATTAGTTGAAAGCTATAACTTTTCATAACTGAAATAAAAATTGTCCACTGACCTGATCTGAACTCCAGAGTACATGTGGTTATAGATGTCATTGTCTTCTAGCACACCGTGACCATTGTCATAGAAATAAACGCCCACCTGCGGACAACAACACATTTAATGCATCAAGATCTGGACGTTATCTTGAGCACTAGTCCATCCCATGTGCTCACGCTTATGCCATGTTTGGGGTTTTGAATGGGAATGTTTGCATGAGAGCCTTTGGAAGCAGGATACACACACTGATTGTAGATCACATACTGTAGGATACACACACTGAGTGAGAGAATGGAGGAGTACACACCTGTTTTCCGCTGTGTATTCTGTTCCTGCGGAGCACAGGTGTGCTGCCCGTGGTCACCCACACACCGGCCAGTGTGTTGCTGTACACCTCGTTCTCCTCGATCACACCCTGACCCTTCTCATGCTGACAAACCAGAGACAAATCAGGGACAAATCAGGGACTGTGAGTCTCTACCGGTGGGTTAGTGAACAACCTGCTCATTAGGACTAGAACAGGGTTCCCCGAACGGGAGTTCGAGAGTCACCATGAAATCACAATTGACAATTCTTAGTTTTAATAGAATATTGCAGTATTTATTATAAATTTATCTGTGCACATCTCTTCTCTTCTCTTCTCTTCTCTGATGATGGGTTTTTCTCCTGATATAATTTGTCTGACATTATATTATGTTTTTTTGGAATCTAGTGGATAATAGTGAATTTTTTATATTTGTCTTTTTTTATATTTTGATTTTGGTGTATTTGGACTGCATAGACTTTGATTTAAATGTGTCTTGCATTTATAGATTCTCTTGATATTGTTAAAGATTTCAAATTTCCCCTCAAGAAAACACTAATCCGGTCTTCTGATAACATGTCATAACTAATTGACTGCAGAATAAAATGACTCTGAGTGTGTTATTTTACCACACCCTGATCAATGCGTATTAGTTGCAACGTGCTGGTGTGCAGATATATATAAAAATTGAAAAGATTTTCTGAAAAAAAAATGTGGAGAGAGCTTATGTCAATTTTTCTCATTTTAAAATGTCCATATGCTAATATAAAGATGGGAAACAAATGAATGGGAGACAGAGGGAAAAAACCTTTAAAAATAAAATAAAGTTCTTAGAAAATCTCATTAAATATGTCTAAAACGTCCTAGATTACACTTTATTTTAAGGTGTCATTGTTACAGTGATTAATCTTAATTAACATGTACTTACTATAGAGTTAGGGTAGGATTGTGGTTTGGTTGAGGGTTAATTGCATGTAATTATGCATCATTTACTGTTATTACTATAGTAAATTTAACTTTTTTTTTTTTTTTTTTAAGTGCCTAGGCCTCGTATGATTTTTGCAAGTTGAACTATTCCGCATCCAAAGATCACCGAGATACAGACTTTACAACCCAGTAGCACTTTTTAGCATTTTGTGTTCCATTTAATAAAAATAAAAAAATGATTAAATATTTAGTTTTTTTGCATGTCATGTGACCATCAACCAACATCAGAGAACCATGAACGTGTGAATGTGTTGTTAAAAGATGAATCAGAACATGTCTGGTAGATGTTGTGGTCTGTTCACTCACCACATAGATGCCTCCATGCTGTCCGTCGTGGATCTTGTTGTGCCGGACGATCGGGCAGCTGTTGGTCCGGATCTGGATTCCCGCTAAAGCGTTGCCATAGATGTCGTTCCCTTCGATGAGACCTCGGCCGTCGCCGAATATGTAAACACCACCCTGGTTGCCATTAAATATGGCGTTACCCCTGCGATTGATCAGAAGGGAGATTATCACTTTGCAGGAACAGTATTACTGTATGTATGATATGATTAGACTGCAGAAATCATAGACTTCATGTCCTGTATTGAGTCCCTCACCTGATCGTGGGGTCGCTGTTTGAGGTAATCCACACACCCGCAAAGTTGTTTGCATAGATCTTGTTCTCGATGAACTGGCCTCGGCCCTTCTCGTGCACGTAGATGCCGCCCGTCTGTCCGTGATGGATCTCGCAGCGCACTACTGTAGGGTTAGCGTACGCCTTCACCTCGAAACCTGCTATCCGGTTCCTGTGGATGTTGCAGCTCTCGAAGTAGCCCTGCAGAGGGAGCCAGAGAGTCACGAGACACACACTTCAACTGAGCTGCACCAGTGTTAGCCATGTTCAGAAGTACATGCTACTCTTGCTCCAAATGCAGTATGTACTGTGCAAGTATGCACGTTTTCTGTAAATTACAGAGCTAGGATATTTTTACCAAAAAAAAGGTACAAATGCAAACTGTAAAGAAATAATGCAAAGATGCATGCCACAGTATAACACTTTTATAGTTGTACATACTGTTTAAATAATAATAATAAATAAAATGTGGAATGAGGTATAAACTTCAGCATGCAGTGCATCCAATAGTAGTATGCTACAATGACTGCAAGTAGCAGTTAGAAGTTATTTTACAAATTTAATAATTTTGTTTACAAATGGTGATCAAATAATGTTTAATACAAGTATTAACCAAAAATCCTTGTCTATTATTCCTAATTTATCACACTGTATAGAGGAATACTTCACAATGTAGGACACAGTGTATAGTGTACATACTGAAAGAGTAAGAGTGGTATGATAATGATATTATGATCATATTCCATTCCAGTGTTGCTATTAGCTAAACAATAACTACATACCCATAACAATAACTAACTGTTAAAAATTATTGAAAATAAAGCTGCAATAAAATAAAAAATAATATATTAGAACTTTACAAAAGTCGCCTTAGCAATTAACTGAAATAAAAGTACTAAAACAGAAGTAAAAATAAAGCTAAATAGAAATACTAAAAAACTAATAAAAATGACAAACACAAATAAATAAAAGTTAAACTAAAATTTAAATGAAAACTGAAAATATAACAAATAAAAGCAAATTCAAAATATGAATAAATTGTAAAATAGTATCTAAATAACAAAAATAACAAAAAAATTATACATTTCATTAATTAAATAAAATATAAATATTAGATGATAAACTTTAACTTAAAAAAACAAACAAAAAATAGAAGTATTGCCTTTTTAACTAACTGAAATAAATTAAGTTGAAGGTGAAGTACCAAAATTACCAAAACAGAAATAAAAAATTAAAGCTAAATAGAAATATAAAAAAAACCTAAGAGAAATGACAAAGCACATAAACTACTAATAACAGCAGGTTAACTAGAAAATAAAAGGAAAACTTAATATATTTAAAAAAAATATTCATAATAGTATATAAATAATACTAAAATGTTTGGTATTATAACCGTTTCACTCTGAATATCCCTTTATATGTTTAATATCAGTTTGTGGATGATTAAGACTCTCAACACAGACACAAACACACATCAGATCCTGTCACTGTGTTGTGCAGAGACACCAAGAGTTTTTACCATGCCGTGGTCAAACGTGAACACGCCGACATCTCTGCCGTGATGGATGTGGTTCCGTCGGATGATGGGATTGCCGTGGTTTTTCACCCAGATCCCTGCTAGAGCATTATTGGAGATCTCGTTGTCTTCGTAAATGCCCTGCAGAGCAAACGGAGAGAGCGACGGCGTGATTCATCCGCTACAGAGGACCGATCTCACGGTGTATTCGGGACGGAGTTTCATATTACCTGCGCGTGGTCCGTGATATAGAGTCCTACATTCTCACAGTCACTGATGTTACAGTGTTTGATCGTGGGTGAAGCTCCCTGGCCACTTACACACACTGCAGAGCCCACTGCACACAGATAACACACACAACAGAGCTCAACAGAAGGGCTTTTCAGAAATAATACACAAGATTTGAGCTCATATGCATGTTTACTCACAAAAAGCAATTAATAAGCAGTGCTGTGGAACGCAAAAACGTGCCAATTTAAATACCCAACCAAAATTATTATGATGATGCTTGACTTCTGAGCATTCACTATTGAGCACTACAACAAACATGCAATATATTAGTAGTAGTATCAGTAGAGCTGTATGATTAATCGTTAATAGATCGGGATCTCGATTCAAACACCCAGCTAAACGACATCAATTTGTCTATGTATATTAAAACCTTTGACAAGTACGATCACAGTGAACGTTCAGATCTGCGCTGACTGAGAGAGCAGCAGTCATGGGTATGAAACAGCTTCAAAACCTGTTTTTTCAACCACACAGTATCGTTATTTCTGTCTGAGATATATTCATATTTTCACAGAAGTACTGGGATAAAAATTTATAGTTCGGATTTAAACACTGAGCGATCAAAATAGAGTAAATTTACTTTTTGGAAGTAACTTCAAGTAAAGATTGAATCAATTATATCATTACACCAGTAGGTGGCGACAAGTGACTGTTAAAAAATGTATTTGTCATTGAATCATTCATTCAAGAGATGTTCAAAAACAATGATTCAGAGTGAATGTCCGTACTTTCCATCCTAAATGTGACCCTGGATCACAAAACCAGTCATGAGTCGCACGGGTTTATTTGTGGCAATAACCAACAATGCATTGTATGGGTCAAAATTATCGATTTTTCTTTTATGCCAAAAATCATTAGGATATTAAGTAAAGATCATGTTCCATGAAGATATTTTGTACATTTCCTACCGTAAATATATAAAACATGTATTTTTGTGAGTGAATGCAGCACAATCACGAACATAAATGAACAACTTTAAAGGAGATTTTCTCAATGTTTCGATTCTTTTGCACCCTCAGATTCCAGATTTTCGAATAGTTGTATCTCGGCCAAATATTGTCCTATCATAACAAACAATACATCAATGGAAAGCTTATTTATTTAGCTTTCATGTGATGTATAAATCTCAATTTCAGAATATTGACCCATGTGACTGGTTTTGTGGTCCAGGGTCACAAATAGTATGTGAGATTAGAATAAGTGTGTCCCAAAGCATAGGATGTTGAAAAGAGCATTTCAAAAGTCCCCGGATGGTCTACTATCTACACCGGTAGATTTTCAGAGAGTGGATCCTCGCTCACTATAAAGGCTAATATTGCCCACTACCCATTGTGCTTTGGATGAGGGTTCGGTTCAGAACTACAAACACGAGTAAAACATGTTTAAAAAAACTACAAAACATGGCAGATAGAAGCAACCGACGGTGAGAGGTTTAGATAAAGGTTTAAGTGGCTAATAATCAAACTTTAGCCTGATAAAAAAAAATATTTATTTAATGTTATCCCATCTTATATTTCATCTGCAATAACAATGTGGATTTTTATAAAGATCCGTTTTGGCCATTAACTTCTAAATGCATCATTATGCATTAAAATAAGTGGAGTTCTCCACATGAAAGTACTCTTTTTGTGAAGTAGTACATCATTTTGAGTGTGTAGCAAAAGAGTGCATACTTTTATGGCGTAGTGCAAGTAGGCAAATTGGGACGCAGAGCATCAGAGTCTTTAAAAGTGAGTCATTGAATCATTCACTCAAACCGAGTTAAAAATAATAATTCAAATGAACAAAATATTTTTTAATAGACCACAGCAATTGACATTTTATCACTAGTAAATTACATATTTTGTTTAGTGTTCCATTCAGAAATGATACATTCATGCACTATATACACTATATACACTATATACACTTTTACTTTTATACACATATTGTATTCTGCCTTTATGTGGTTTAAGTCTATTGTCTACGTAAAATTAACTTAACTTTTTGCACACTGTATATTTTCCTACATCTTTATTCTCTGCGAGAAGATCCCAAGTAAGAGATTCATTGCACTTATGCACAGGGAGCAGAGTAATATGAGAATAGAAAAAATGTGATCTAAATGGAGGGAAAACCAATTAATTTGGGTGGGGGGGGGGGAGAAAGAAGCAAGCTGTGGTCACCTGTGCAGGTACTGCGGATGATGCAGTGGTCAATGATGGGGCTGCAGTTGACAGTGATCTCCAGGCAGTGATGAGCGTTGTGATGCTGAGCTGATTTGTCATCAGGATTGAACTGCAACAGAGACCCATTATATGCACATCTAATAATGCACATCTGCCTAACAACGGCACTGTTGCAATAATGCCTTTTTGTTTTGTTTTTCTGTGCATGAACATGCGGGTTTGAACCGACATGAGGGTGAGCAAATTACATGATTTTCATATGTAGCTGAACTATTCCTTAACCTTCGTTTACTGAACTTTTAAACTCACCTTAATTGTCATATAACCTACATACGCGTCCTCTGACCCCTCCATGAACACAAACGTTGAATCTCTAGTGTTCTCGATGATGACTTTATCTGCTACTTTACCCGGAGCTGCAAAATAACATGAACGATTAATATTTTGGTTATAAATAAATAAATAAATAACACTACCATTCAAAAGTTTTGGGTCAATCATTTTTTAGGAAATTAATACTTTTATTCAGCAAGGATGCATTAAATTGATCAAAAGTGGCAGAAAAGACATTTATAATGTTACAAAATATTTCTATTTCAAATCAATGCTGTTTTTTAAAACGTTCTATTTATGAAAGAATCTTGAAAAATCGGTTGCCACAAAAATATGACGCAGCAAAACTTTTTTTTTTAACATTGAAAATAATTAGAAATATTTATTGAGCAGCATATTATACTGATTTCTGAAGGATCATGTGACTGAAGACTGGAGTAAAATTCAGCTTTGATCACAGGAATAAATTACATTTTACAATTTATTAAAATAGAAGAGAGTTATTTTTTTCAGAATATTGCCGTTTTTACTGTATTTTTTATTAAATTCAGCCTATTTATAAGAATTCAGAGACTTCTTTAAAAAAAAAAAAATAATGAAGAAAACTTACTGACCCCAAACCTTTGAACAGTAGTGTACTTAAATATTCACATATATTCACATACCAGCGCCAATCATAGTGATGGGCGACTCGATGTAGATCCATTCATCTGTGTAGATCCCAGAGTGGACAAATATCAAACCGTCAAAGTGGGCTTCCTGAACCCCTCCCAGCGCGTCTTCAATGGTGTCGTAATACTGAGGAAAGAGTTCAAAGCAAAATTACAAAACAAATCACACTCACTCGTAATTACAAAATAAAGACTGAGCCAGATTTGAAGCACTTATGTGAACAAACTCCTAGCTTTACTTATTAAAAAGTAGAATTCAGAAACCCCTGTGAGACTTCGATTTTGGAAATATATTCAATGTCCTTCATTAAAAATGTGGATTGAATTTATGATTGAGAATGTATTATATGAAAGAATGTTAGCTAAGGTGAACGGAAATCAAATAGATGTTGAGATGTGGGAGAACTTTACTCGAAGTTCGGTTGCTTCGAAGGATGACTGATACTGGACACATGCTTGAGTTGAGACTTGTCTACACTGTTGTGCATTGAAATGTAATTTCTATAATTAGTATTATTATTTATTTTTATTTTGTTTGTTTGTTTTGTATAAAGTTTTTTATTATTATTATTATTGTTTGTTTTGGTATGTTTTGTTATGTATAAAGAAAACCAATAAAAACTTAATTTAAAAAAAAGAAAACAACCTGTGAACTAACATGAACAAACAATGAACAATTCAAAAGATTGATAAATGCTTTAAAAAAAAATACATTGCTCATTGTAAATTCATGTTAGCTAATCCATTTCCTAATGTTAAAAAATGAGACCTTATTGTACAGTTAACGCTGCTTGAAAATGCATGATCTTTGCCTAATGGGTGGTAAAAATCAACAAAGTGCATCAATAAATGCATTAAAGGAGGGAATAAAATATATCTAGACATTGAAACATCATAAGGACTTAGAAAAGATTTTCATAGGCAACTAAACTTATTTTTTCTAAATCAGAAAACGTACACATCTACTTGTTTTTTATTCTTATACATAAATGTAATCATTTATTGAACGTTGTCATCATTCTTGTTGCCCCTTGAGGCTGTGTGTTACTGTGATTTTACCACAGTTCGGGGGTGTTTACATGCCATGACACATAACATCATCCATATAATGAATTAACAAACCATATAATCCATCTATAGATGGTCTAGAACGTACCAGCATGTTTTCTCGTCCCTTGTATCTGGCCGGGTTACTGTAGAAATGTTCTGCGAAGCCCGGCTTCACATGAGCACCTTTATACTGCAAACACAAAGATCAGGAATCCTTCAGTCACAGTTTCTTCAGTAATATACTCTCATAAAGCTCACTGATGAAACTAATGATTACTGACACATCAAGATCTCCCTAATTATCACATTACCGCACCATCTGTCCACTTTCGGATCCTGGGGGAAAAGCCTAAATCACTCATTCTCAGATTTGCATTGTTGTGCTCGCTCTTGAATGCACAATATTTAATAGCTTCAGAGCAAGCACTTGCAGTCAAATGAGAATTGACAAAAATAGCCCATTTAATTGTAAAAGGTCAGAGAGAGAATGGAAAATGGGCTCTAAATACTAACTTATGATTAATCCAAAACACATAACAAATGAATCAGGGGAACAGTACCAGTTGCTGAAAGCTCTCCTTCCAGGGATTGGGCTGTTCATGCTCCTCTGGGTTGATCTGGAAGAACTTCCCAGACTCAGGGTGCATCATGGGACGCGTGTACTCGAAAACCTCCATGTAGAGTCTCTTCCTGCAAACCAGATGAGAAGGATCGAGATCAACGATCCTTACACCGTGTCCTAACCAGACGCGATCCGATAAGATTCCAGCGACAAATAATCTTTCCACACTAGACGCAACGCGACTGCGAGAAACCCACAGCCAATCAGAACAGCGCGTGGGCGGAGTCTCACGGCACCAGAGAGTAAACTTGACGGCACTCGCAAGAAAATGCATAAGTAGGCTATATAGTAAAATTTACAAATATTACACCATTTAAACATTATTAAAAATACATAGGCTGAGTTACTTAATCTTTGTCAAAGATTACACTTGTTTGTTCACAGTTTGAACGTTCTTGTTTCCATTTGTTTAATTTCAAGATCTGAGGTGAATTATCCATTGTTGCTTTTACAGCTACAAAGCTGGAGCACTAAATGATGTTCAAAGTCACATTACACGCTTTTAACATTAAATAAAGCACATAAACAGTACCTGAGATTATCATCGCCACACTTTCTGTTTGTTGTTCCAGCGCGACGTCGCAGAAAAATAGAAACCGTTTCTAAAATTGGCTGGTTAGGACAAAAACTCTGATTAACATGGAAAAGAGGCGTGTAGTTAGGAAACGGTGTTACGCTACACTCTCAGAAAAAAGGTTCAATGGGGTTAATTAAAGCTGCTTAATTTGATTCATGGAAATGAATCAGTTCAAAACAGCTGATTCAATCAACTGGTTATTCATTTATTTGAGTAATCACTCAAATCTGTTCAAAGGCTGTTTATGTATTGCATTGGTACATATCATTGAAAATGTTTCAATATTCTTTCTTGTGCTCGAGTGACAAAAAAAAAAAAGTTTTTGATTTTATGAAATTTCATTCCATGCACCCAAATAATCCGTTTATAATTGGACTGATGGCTCAATCGGGAGTGAAAGCCTTCATGTAAACGCCTCAATCGATCTGACTGAGCTCAACCCGAAGGAAATTTCGATCAGATTGAAAGGGATTGTGCAGACCTGAAATAATCTGATCAACAGGGGAAAGAAATTAAGCATGTAAAAGCTTGAATCAAACTCTTTCTCAATCGGATGCACAAAAAAAAAAAAAAAACTTGTGCCGTGATGCGCATATTTACATACATTAAAGGTAGGGTATGTAGGAATTTTATTAAAAACTTTTTTCCAAATTTGTTTAAACTTTCTATATATATCAATACATAATTAAAATGTAAGTACTCTGAAAAAAAGAGTATAAAAATCGAGTGACTCTAGACCATTTAATCTGCATTAAACACAGCTCATTATTTCCATTCGGGACGAAACAAAGGATTGGCTTAGGCGACTGTCACTCTCTCGCAACCATGGCAACAGGCCCGTCGCGACAAGGCAAGCAAACCAAGCAATTGCTTGGGGCCCCGAGCTGGCCTGGGGCCCCAAGACAACGACTGGTTAAGAATAAAATGCAACGACAAACTGTGTGAGCGCCCCTTTGATAGTCAATGCAGTAAAGTGCAATGACAATTATCGGGATCCCCCTCAAGGGGGCCCCCCTCAGTAGTCGCTGACAGCAGCCAGCCAACCACGCGATCTCTGCTGCCGGCAAAATACAAAAACTCCTCGGCAGATATCATGAAGCGGAATTATGCTTGAGGAAGCCAGAAAAGAATGAAGAGAAAGGAAGAGGAGGAAAGAAAAAACAAGATAGTGGTAAGTAGGGGTGTAACGATACGCGTATTTGTATTGAACCGTTCGGTACGAGGCTTTCGGTTCGGTGTACGCATTTTCAAACCGAACGGTTCGTTGGACCATATTTCCTGCCGACCAAAATTTCGTTATTTCAAATGTAGGCGGGTTGCGCGTGGCAAGCGCGCTCATAATGTAGAGACGCCGGCGCGACCACAACATTGCCCAACATCAAATGGCAAACGTAATACAAGCGGAACGAAACTGCTCGTTATTGTGTGCTTGAAGGACCGTTTATCAGTTTGGACCAAAGCAGCGCGAGCCGATCTTGATCAAGCGACACTGTTACTACACAGCGCTAATAAGAAATCCAGTAAAGAAAGCATTTGAATTCGCCACAGAAGTAATAACATCGCTGCGATCTTATGAGAAACATTCACATAGTTTGGCAGGAATAGTAGGCTATAATGCCTTCAAGTAACATTACGTCGGTTTTATTTTGACATTATGAATACAATGCCCTCAAATGTTAATCTGAACTAAAATAATCATTTGTTTATAACTACTACAATATTACATTTCATTTTTTCCAAGGAGCTGTTTTGTTTTATATGCTCCTAAGAAGAGTCAATTATAGCTCCAGAATTGCTCAAAGTAAAAAAAAAAAAAAATCATATTTTATGATGTTAGTTTTAATTAAAAAAAAGAAGAAAAATAAATAAATCAAGGAAATTTCTCTGGCATTTCTTTCTTTTTGCTGTATCGAAAACGTACCAAACCGTAACACAAGTGTATCGTATTGAACCAAACCGTGAATTTTGTTACACCCCTAGTGGTAAGTGATAAATTACACTGGATAAAATATCTCCACTTGTCTTGTACAAATAGTGTAATTTTGCAGCAGGTAGGCTAGAAAAAATATGTTTATGTTAGCTACCTGCCTGACGGCAAATGCTAACAGTTAGTGCAACTTTTTTTTTTTCGAACGGACGGAATATGGTTACATATTATAATATGTTTTTTATTGGGGGGGCCTCCATGTCCATTTTGCTTGGGGCCCCCAAATTCCTTCAAACGGTCCTGCATGGCAACCACCCTTTTGCCACACAGGATCTGCCCACTTGCGCGCGTTCGTTTGATTTGAGGAATTCAAGAAGCACGGGACCTAGGAATAGCAAAACAATGGCAGAGAAAGAGCAATCAAAATTCACATTACCGGCATATGCAGTTAACGAAGGCAAACAAGGCAAAAAAGGAAGACTACTAGAAAAGGTAATGAACAAAAAGTCTTTGGATAAACAAAGAAATAAAACGCGTGTCAATATCCTCGGACCCTAGTTGCACGGCCTCTTGCACGACCTCCTCTGCTTCGCCCTCGACCCCCGACCTGTCCTCGAGCTGACGATGCGGTAGCAGTACTTGTCTCTGGAGTGTAGTCCTCATCAGAGTCAACAATGCTTTCATCATGGAAACTCTTACATGCAGAACACCATATATGTTATGAATCTTACACGAAATTCATCTTCATCACAGTGTAACTGATGGTAATGGAAAAACGTGTATCAATGCAACCTGTTTTTAGCTTTGCCTCATAGATATAACTAGCTCGTTAGCGAATCAAAAAAAATATATTTGAAACTTTACCAATATCAATATGCTAGCTTGATAGTGAGTACTACAATACATCTTATTTGTTTATATTCATAATGATAAAGTTCGATTTTTTTTATTACATGTGATTCTGACATGATGTCACTACATGCACTGTGCTCCTTCCTCTCCACTCGTCTCAGGTAAATAATGCGTCCTCCAGCTCAGCGGTCGGAGTCGCGCGTTCATGTGTTTTGGGGGCGTGGCTTTGGAAAGAGCTCAGAAGGGAGGGGGTGGAGTGAATGGAAATAATGAGCTGTCTTTAAAACAGTCGTGAGAGGTCTACAGACACTCGATTTTTATACTTTCTTTTTCAGAGTACATACATTTTAATTATGTATTGATATATAAATAAAGTTTAAACAAATTTGGAAAATAAGTTTTTTAGACAATTCCTACCTACCCTACCTTTAAGTTATTGGGAATGTGCGTGTGTTTATGCATGTCTCGTGTCTTATGAACTGTGGCTTTCTTCGGTTCTGGAACGAATGCACTGAAGGTTTAATTTGGAATACATGTAATGCATATGTAAATGAAATATGTGAATTGAACTGAATGTTTAGGGTTTATATAAACAGAACTTTCAGAATCTGAAATCGGATTTATTCCGATTTTAATGTAAATATGCATTTACGCACTAAACATTTTATCATCTTTTGGGCTAAAAAGGCTGTTTTGTTGATTGAGAAAACCAAAAAAACATACAATTTAGTCCAAATACCTAACTTACCAGAGGATGGGGTCGTTGGCTAGTTCACTAAATCGTTTACACACACAAGCCGCTCGACACAGGTCCTGCTCCAACAGATAGGAGAAGATTTTTAGGACCACCTCGTCTGGAAGCTTCACCTGCAGGTACTGCTCCGCTGGGGTGACTGGGACAGAAGAGAACCAGCGTTAATGAAAACACATCAAAAGCTGATATCACTCCACTTCAACTGTAGGCAACATCAAGTCTGATGTCCATTACCAGGCAAATCTTGTGATTTTCCCGACACTCTGGCACGTTTCGCCCGATGCCCAAAGTTTTCTGTTGTTGATGTGGAAGCACCCTTTGAATAAGAAGAGTTTTCACCTGTTAGTTACAGCACGTAAAAACACAGTCATGCTGTTTTTTTTATTTCATGCATGTAGGAACCTGTCATTTCAGCAATGCAGAAAACCCAAAGGGAATCGCAGAATCCAATCTTAAAAAAGGAAATGACAGTATAATGTGGAATGTCATGGAATTTGGAGTTAATCAAAAGTAGGGCTGTACAATTAAATCACGATATGGACAAGTAATATTAAAGCGTGAAAATAAAAACATTCCAAATTGCACTTTTCTTAAAAAAAAAAAATTTAAACCATTAAAACACAATAAAAAAAAAAAAGGACAGAAAACAAAGAATTTAAGAAAAATAAAAATTCATTTGAGAAAAAGATTTTGAGATTTTGATTTTTGAGAAAAAGACTCAAAATTTCAGGTCCCTAAAAATATAAATTTTTTCACTTAATAAATTGATGTTAAATTGTACAACTTTTATTATTTCAATTAATTAGATGTGCTTTTTTAATTACTAAAATATAATATTAAAATATATAATAAAATGGGAAAAAAGGAATTTGGAGAAAAAATATAATACAATTTCATAGGGCCCTGTTTATTAAAACTGCTGTTGTGGTTTCAGCCTAAATTAATATTGCAGACAATCTTTATGCATACTACACTTCTAAATCTAAAACGCTTCCTGACATGATAATTTGATGCTGAGCAGCATTTATGCACCTCCATGTTGGTCTTTGTTGGACAAGCTGTTCTCTTCGGTAACAGAGATTTTCTTCGAAGTTGGTACGGACTATTTTGAGCGCCTTGACCAGATTCTTCTGCAACCATCTCGGCAGGATCTGCCTCATCTGGAAGAAGAAAAAAAATGTTAAATTACATTTAACACAAACACTGAAGGGTCACACTGGATAAATAAATAAATAAATAAATAAACAGTTAATCTCTAACTTGACAGTCATGTTTTTGGGAAAAAAACTGCTCAGATCTTTGACAGACAAATTAATATTTTTAATAACATTTCAGGACAGAAGCCACAGCGGCATTTAATTCTAAACTATGTCTTCTATATAGTATGCAAAATTAGGATAGACCATCCCATTAAAATAAAGCACTGAAGATTCAG
Source organism: Squalius cephalus (assembly GCF_949319135.1). Lineage (NCBI taxonomy): Eukaryota > Metazoa > Chordata > Actinopteri > Cypriniformes > Leuciscidae > Squalius > Squalius cephalus. Next base: position 32,910,966 of record NC_137142.1, read on the forward strand.
TGGGAAAAATATGCATCAGAAAAAAATAAATTCCCCCACCAATAAATCTGTCAACGTACTTTTTGCACTTCTGTGAATTGGTAAAACTCAATGAACCCATACAGCCAGGATAATAAACACTCAAAATCCAAAAGGCTGATTCCACACATCAAGAAAAAACAGTTGTGTTCCTTCACTAGTATAATATTGTCATTAGGAACAGGGTTTCCACACCTTGGTTAACTTCAAATTCAAGTACCTTTCAAGGACTTTCCAGGTCAAATATCCTCAAATTCAAGGACTTAAAGTGGGGACACATTTCAAGTGAGAGCAAGGTTACATCGTGTTACCTTGTAAGATATATTGTTTGTTACATCCTATACTGTATTCTAAAATTATCTGATATTAACTTTTGCCTGGATATTATTGAAAAGAGCTTAGGCTCATGTAACCAGAAGTTTTAAGATATATGAACATGCTTTAAAGTGCCTCATGGGTTGACATTAGTGTTGTCAAAAGTACCGGTACTTCTGTACCGAGTCGGTACTGATTTTTTTTAAATGTGACGATACCAGCATTTCTATAGTACCGGAAGTACCGAGTACCGGGTATATATACACACAGACACACACACACACACACACACACACTGAAGCACGAGTGACGCTCGCGCTGTTTTCAGTCTCTGCTGCCTCACGATATGATGACATGATGAAATTCATCTCCAGAGTTACGTCTCCATGTATTAAAATAAATACTACTATTACTAATAATAATACTAAAATAAAATACTTATAATAAAATAATATATGCTTAGAAGGTTGCTTATTTTTCACTGGATTTTTTTATAAGCAATATTTACGTTTAAACAGCATGTAGCCTTCAATGCTTATATGTATTATTTACTTATGATTACCGTCATAAATAATAGTAATTGAATTTAATGTAATTTTTTTTTTTCAAATAGTTAAATAAAATAGGAAAAATAGCTCCAATAGATTTTTCTGTGGTACCGAAATTGGTACCGAGAACCGTAAAATTTTAATGGTATCGGTACCGAATACTGGAATTTTGGTATTGTGACATCCCTAGTTGACATTATCTTAACAAGCAAAGCAATTCAACATCACATTAAATAAAATATTTGGGCAATAGATTATCACAAATGTTTATTGAACACAATATACAGTCATTGACAGAACATATTTGGGTTCGGTGTGAACCCGGTGTGAACCTGCAACGTAACACAAAGTACCTCACGCGGGAAACACTTAGCGTAATGCGTAACTAACGTAAATCAAGCAAGCTAGTATGCATAGGCCACGAAGTGTTGGCGAAACACATTAGCGGACCGGAGGGAATAATATGGAATTTTTTCAAGCACTTTCATTCATTTTCAAAAACTTTCCAGGGCCTTGAAATTTTATTTTCAGATTCACAAACTTTCAAGGATTTCAAGGACCCGTGGGAACCCTGTAGGAATAACAAAAAAAACCTGCATGCTAAATCAACTCCCGGTGTCTTGTCTCAATTCTCCAGACCAGAATTGTATTTCCTCTATGTACTCAAACACATCTAAGTCAACGTATGTTGAATGTATAATCAATATTTGCATAATTGTTTTAACTCTCATGTTTTCCCTGTAACCAAACATTCAAAGTGTCAGTGAAAGTGGCGATCGCAGCTCAAACAATAGCAACTTTAATAACTCAAGCCGAATGACAGATTAAGGGACACTGCGGTCCTCATCCTGACGCACTTCCAGAGATAAACGCTCAGATCAGCAAAAGGTGGAACAACTCGGACTTTGTGTTTAACAGCATGTTGAAATCTCATCAAGGCACTGTACGACACGCTTGTGAGACGGTGCCAAAACAGTTGGGAAGGGGAGCAGCGGAGAGGCCGTGACCCGAGGCACAAGAGAAAAACACAAGGCTGATCTCCTCGGCAGCTGTGGCAAACGGAGCAGGTGACGCCACACGCGGGTCATGAGAGACAGAGGTTGAATGGGCCGGCAATAAACACCCGTCCGGGGGGAATTAGCCATGTGGGATCCCTTTGATGACATGCCTGAAACCAGAGACAAGAGCCGTCCAAACACACACCGTATTTCCTCACCAGACTCGAACGCCACCTCTTCAAATAGAAACGTTAGATTCATTTCAGAGAATGCTAATAGAACATAAAAGTCAAGGTTTTTTCAGAAATTGGTAACAGTAGACATCAAGTTACTAAAATAAATATGGTGATCTCAATGTTTTTTTTTTTAAGTCTGACTGACTCAAAGAAATGTGAAGACGTACTTCACAGTTAAACGGCATCTTATGCTACATTCTTGGTTTGAAGGAGAAATGCAAAGAGGACCAAATTTTGTGCTGATGGTCAAGCATATGACGCGTGACATATCGCATACACCATTTGCCACCGTTTGTCACGTTATATATATATATATTAGTATGCAAAGTATGCTGTAATCTTTACTGACATTAGCCCTATTTGTACGGGACTAGTTTAACATGGAGAGGAGGGGTAAAGTAATAATTACCAGAGCTTCTCAGTGATTTTAGTCCCGTCCGAATGTGCATCTCAGTGATCATTACAGACAATGTCAGTGAAGATTACAGCAACTTTTACCTTCAGTAAAAAGGTCTGGAAAAATGACCTCAGGTGATGCTAATCCCGTGCGAATAGACCCGCTGTAAATATGTGCGTAAATATTCCATCATTTCCTGTTTAAAAGTAGTTTTCCGCAGTTTTTCCAAGTATGGAGACGCTTGAAAAAGCATCAGTTGCGTTCGAGACGCTGGGACGAGTCTGTGGCAAAACTCAAGTGTTTTCCACACACCGTTCAGATCAGAAAGAAGATCGACAGCACTTGTTAGAGGCACGAAACATCTTTTAGCGTTAGGTAAGTGCCTATTACCAACACAATCCAATCTGAAGTTCATTAATACATTGTTCGACCAGACATAACTGTTTTATAAATATGGGTTATATGTGTTTGCGCACGTAATATCAGGAAGCAGCGTAATACACACATGACGACAGGAGTGACGGCGGTGTGTAAATGGAGTTACTCTCCCACTTCTGCTAGTTTTACTGAGATTTCTTATATCGTGCGAATTGGCCATTAATATTACAGACGTCCTGTGGTAAAAGTACATTACTCCATCTACCCTTGTAAAGTTAATCCCGTCACTGAGATGCACATTCGGACGGGACTAAAATCACAGAGTAGCTCTGGTACCAATTACTTTACCCCACATTTCCATGTTAAACTAGTCCTGTCTGAATTGGGCTTAATAAACATCTCTTTCTGTGTTCCCCACAAGCAAGAAAGTCTGAGTTTTTGGTGCAAGATTTTTGGGTGAACTAGTCCTTTAATTGTCCAAATGCTCAGTAGAAAAAGCTTCATAATTGATGGGATCTCTAAAGGGCACATCTGACAATACTCTCACTTGCAACAGCACAATATTGCAGTAATATTCTCAATGGTCATTGCTATGGTAACCCTCCCCTTCTGATGGAGGTCACATACAGGACGGCGTCTCTGTTAATTCCTCATTTCTAGCATTGACTTGTACACTATACAAAAATGAGTATCTTCTGACAGATTAAAGTCAAATGAAACTGCAAAACAACTGCAACAAGATTGCAATAGATACAAAATACTGATTGCAACTTAAACAAATTTACTCCATCAAAAGAGATCAAGACATGAAACTTGTATTGTCGATTATACAGTTTAGCAGTCATTACAAAAATACAGACTGAGGAATGCCACAAATTAATAAAACCATCAAGTATAAGTTAAGATATTTTTTCCACAACCGCTCGACTGTTGTTTTATAATGTTGAAATGAAAGATGTTTACTGATCAATGGAGCACAAGAAGAACTGGGAACAATTGAAGACAGTAAACAGGGTTCATACTGATATCATGTTGTCTTTAAACCCCATAATAACTTTGTGAGCAAAGTAGATCTGAGTGACTTCACATTTTCTACACGTCTTTAATCTCACAAAATGAGGTTTCTCCGAACTGAAAGTGAAACCAACTGCTGTTGTGAAGAAATTGAAAGCAAAACATTTTACAGTAATCGAATCAAACGGATGGTAAGACTAACAAGGGATTTCAAACCCATATCATCACAATGTCATGCAGCAAATAAGTCTCTAGACCACATCATGTCCTCTAATATGGCATTTAAAAGAGCTTCCTCAAATCATTAACACAACAGACAGCTCAGAAACCAAAAACTGTCCAGCATACAACACCTCAACAACTCTGGAAAAACATGAAAAATAAAGCAGCCAAAGCAGAAGACTCATAATTACCTTAAATATCTGTTGACAGACTATCATATTAATATTGAACACAAAAATGAACCTTGGACAATTTGATTGGCACGTTTTCAGTAACAGTAATCGGTTGTGTTTACAAGTTACCAGTGTGCTACAACAAAAGAGCTAGTTACTGGATTTGCTGAAGTTTAAGGGTCATAAAATCAAATCTTTTCACAGAAAAATCAAATCAAAAACTCAAAAGTTATTGGCTGAGCCTGTAAAAACTACAGTATAATACAGCAGCTACAGTGCTCTAGCAACATTTGAAAGTCCCACTGAAGTGCCTTTGAATGTGTTGACGTAATTTCCACTGAAACAGGAAAACAGGGCGGGGCATAGAGCAGCTCCTCCCCTTTTTTTAAATAGCCAAAAACGTTTGGTTTATAGACCCCTTTTCAGTTGGTAAACATGGTGACTTTTTTTTGTGGGCGGAGCTTAGGTGGAGGCAGAACGATCCCTCTGGCCGCTTCACCAACGTTAGTGTGCAAGTTTTGTTAGCTTGTTTTTTAACAATGACTGGAGAAAATCCAATTTTATCTTAATGTGCAAGGTCACTCACTGTCCAGGACCACGATTGTTATTTGCAAAAGTTAATTTTAACAGACATCCCAGATTGGCTGACCCGGCATACACGCTCATTCAATGGATGGACGATCTGACAGGATTACCGTACACGCTTCCTCCGGTTGAGTGGCCTGACTTCTACACCTACCTGATAGAGAAACCGAGGGTAAAGAGAAACTGAGGGCATATACATATTTAGATGCCTATAACTGTACTAAATGGTCACGTACACGACTTGTGTGGTAGCCTACGATCCGCAGTTCTGCCTAGCCAGCGCCACGGCCAGACAGAAGACTGAAGACATTACGGTGCAATTTTAATTATGTGAATATTTTCTAGAAACAAAAATTCCAGATACAGCATATTCATGTATTTGATTACACTTCCTTACCAGGTTCTTCAAAAAGTCTAGTCACAATCAATCAAAACAATGTATACAATCATAAATGATTCACAAATAATCACAATCATTTAGAAAACATTATACGATAAAATATTAAATTGGAGCCTGTACTCCGACGATTCTTGCACCCAACACCACAACAAGATGACATTTAATAACAATAATAATAATTTAAGCTCCTTATTATGTAGCCGAATCTGTGCTGGTTTGTATTGGCCGCCTCCAGTTTTCCCTTTGTTTTGCCTCCAGCTAGAGCCGTGACGACGATATCACAGCTCCGCCAGAGCCGTTGAACTCGGTAAAGCCTCAGTTTCCTCCTAATCTCTAACCGTTTCTCCTCCTGATCTCCTCCATATCGCTTTAAAATACAGCATTCTGTGCAGAATATCAAACAGGTCCGATATGTTTTCTGGTCTGAGAGCGACTTGATCATATGATCCGCTCTGTGTATCGTGTCTCTGGACCGGAGCTGTGGCGGTTCACGTGACTCTGACGTGAAATCAGACTTCATTCGCAATGGAAAGCATATTTACACTGTCTGAATCGTTCCCTATCCCCTATATAGTGCACTATGTGCCGTTCACCATGTAAATGTGTGAAGAGAGACTGATTTCAGCCGCAGCGTCAGCATCTATTATAGTGTAGGGGGCGGAGCTTCAGATTCTAGAGAGCATTTGATTGGACAGAAAATCTGATGAGAAGCTGAAGTCATCAAAATCATTCATGCATACTGTCAGATTTGTTTTGCAAGTTTTGAATGCTTATATCTTCTAAATGTGAATTTTGTCATTGTTTTGGAGCAAACTAGCTTATAGATAACAGTAAGGCTAAAAACTTCATACTAAAAGCCAAAAAACTTTTTTTGGGGGACTTTCATAGGGACTTTAATTTATAGTAAAAACAAATGCATATTTCATTCACTGAAATCATGTTATTATATACCAACTTACACAAAAATCTGTTTTACCTGATATAATACTGACAATCACCTCAAAAGCACAGGTGAAGTTCATGAATCAAAGTTCATAAAGTATTTTTTCCTGAAGCTGAGGTAAAAACTAATATATCACGGTAAGAGACACACTACATTAATGCAATACACAACATGAGATGTAACATAAAATCCTAATGAACATAACTGATAAGAAGAAACATTTATTTCAATGAAAGTGTGGCAAGTGCCTCATGCATGCACGGTTTATACCAGTATTCAAAAGTCAGACTCTGCATTTAAGAGACGTTTTGTACATGATGATAGACCTATAACAACCTACAACAACCTCAGTGGCAAAGTCTGTTAGCACAGATTTGCATGACATCACCACATAATGCATTTCTAAATTTGCACTGTCGATTGCCAAGTTCAGTTTTCAGCTCTAAGTGCATTTAGACAATAAACATGCTGTTTAACTCTCAGCTATTAGCAAACAGATCCAACAGCCACATTTGTAACTCAATACACTGAGATGAGCGTCGGGACAAAGGTTAAGGATTGAGGTACAAAGCGATTCACTCAAATTTAGCATCATTCTCATCAATAACACCAAGACAGTCTGACATCTCAAATCTGTACGTGCATTACAGTAATAAACACGACAGACACATAACAACCCAAGAGCCAATCAAGAGAGCCCTGGCAGTATCCGTACACTACGAAACAAAAGTGAAAATACACAACAAATAATATGCACTGAAAGCCCAGGTTCAGGTAGAGCATGAACGGACACTAATTAGCGATACTAATATTCATTCATATATTAGCATAATATTCATTATACTAATATAATGGACACTTAAAGCAATGCTAATATTCCCCACTAACATCTGAGTGATTTAAACACAGCGTGTCTCACAGGCATCGTGGTGAAAGTCACAGTCATCCAAACGCCACATTTCAAATTAGCATCAATATTACCACAAGACTGCCGCCAAACACATGCTCAGCTGTAACACGACACACTCTTTATTATTCTAGGCATGTTGCGGGAGGATGATATTAATAAAGCATTAGAATCTGTAGTAAGTCTAGTTTACCTTCAGGTGAGTTGAATGCCATTCTGCACGGAGGATCATCCGTGAGTGAGAATCCTGCAAACGCACAGCGCTGTTGCTCTGGTTGCACCGGGGGCTCTCCAGGGCTACTAGTCCAGTAACCACTACAAACACGGTGTCCCACCAACTAGTTCAACACAACAGACAGCATGTTGTCTCCAAACAAAGATTATCCACACTCAGGTGATCCAGCATTTTTGTTTTTTAAACTGTGGAAATGTTATAATTGAATAATATAATTGAACGCCTGATATTAGCAGCATGCCAACACAGCATCTAATCATTTTTATCATTTATTTATCATTACCATGTCATTTGAAGAACACCTTAAATGAATTAAGAGACTACATGGGATATTTTTTACAAAATGTAATAATGCACATGTAAGAGCATTTTTATGCAAAAGAGCTAAAGAAATTATTCAGATTTCCCACAACATTTTAATTTATTAAAGGTACACTATGTAACTTTTAATGTTAATAGTGCTGTTAAATCAATTAATCGCATCTAACATGAACGTTTTTGTTTATATAATATTTGTGTGTATATATTATTATATGTATGCAGAAATATGCATACACATATATATGTGACCCTGGACCACAAAACCAGTCACATGGGTACATTTTTTTTTTAAATTGAGATTTATACATCATCTGAAAGTTGAATAATTAAGCTTTCCATTGATGTATGGTTTGTTAGGATAGGACAATATTTGGCCGAGATACAACTATTTTAATATCTGGAATCTGAGGGTACAGAAAAATCGAAACATTGAGAAAATCTCCTTTAAAGTTGTATTTTATGTCCGCGATTGTGCTGCATTCACTCACAAAAATAAATGTTTTATATATTTACAGTAGGAAATTTACAATATATCTTTCATGGAACATGATCTTTACTTAATATCCTAATGATTTTTGGCATAAAAGAAAAATTTATAATTTTGACCCATACAATGTATTGTTGGCTATTGCCACAAATATATCCCGCGCGACTTGTGACTGGTTTTGTGATCCAGGGTCACATATGTGTATGTGTGTGTGTGTTTGTTTGTGTAGCGGCTAAATCTCCAACCTATGGGGAATCGCACGTAAAAAATAAATAAATAAATAAATAAAAGAAGATGGCAAGAACTGAGGGTTTTGAAATGATGTAAAGGCGACACACGGATGCCATTTTTATTATTCAACGGGTGTGTAAGTTTTTTTATTGAACAGATAAATTGCCATATGTCACTCTCTAACAGTTCAATGTAAAGCATTATCTATTGTGATTTGTGAAGGGTCATTTCATTATGGTTGTTGTAGCGCTGAGGTGGAAGTACCGGGTCTATTAAAGGGTAAAGCTACAGTAATGTCTTCAGATAGTCAGCTTCAGATCCTTTCCATCTGATCTGGTTATATCTCTTATCTTATATAGTAGTGAATGTTTTATGAGCAGTAGGATAATCTCTCTCTTTCTTTTTAGTTATAACTAGAGGTCGACCGATAGTGGATTTTACCGATACCGATATTTATGTTTGACCGTACGTGCCGATAACCGATTAATCGACCGATATTTTTATAATGGATACTGGATAAAACAACATAACACTCCAAGCAAAACAGTGCTGAACTGAAATTTGCTAAATTAAATAAATATATGAATATATTAAAATGAGAAGTTATAAACATTACAATATTACAGGTTTATTTAGCTATAACCTAGAAACATAGGTACATTTCATAGGTAACACTTTGTTAACAAGTCCCATTTGTTAACAAGGATGTATTAGCTAGCTTTCATGAACTATATGCATTATACATTTTTTTACATCATGTATTAATATTTGAGGAAGAAAACTGTACCTTGATCATTCATGTTAGTTCATTCACAGATAAAATAAAACTTAAAACTCAATTAAAAATGTATTAGTAAATGTTGGCATTAACAAACTAACAATGGACAATACTACAACATTTATTAACCTCAGTTAATGCTAAAACGTTATCTTATTGTAAAGTGTTACCATTTCATATAAATCCAAAGAGTCTGTTATGCTTAAAGATTAGGGGTGTGCATTGGCACTGCCCTCACGATTCGATTCGATTACGATTCACCAGGTAACGATTCGATTCAATTCGATTCTACGATGCATTGCGATGCATCAAAATTCTACTGCACACAACAAGGCAAAATTTTTATCAGTCATGAGGCAATACAAGCAGTCAGATATTGAACAACAGATTTTATTGGCTGCTATGTGTGTATTATCACTCTCCTGTATCTTTGACATAAATGTCATTAAATAAAATAAAATTGAATGGTACAGGGTATTGGATATGGCATTTTCAAACCTGAAAAAGAAAGCATAAATCACTGCATTCAGTGCTTTGAATGAGAAATGTTTCTCTTCTCTCTGCTTGAGAACCATTTGAAATTAAATTTCAACTTTATTGTCCAACTCAAGGCCAGAAAATAAACAGTGTAGGGTGTAACGCTTCACAAAATTCATGGTTCGGTTCAATACGATACACTTGTGACACAGTTCGGTACGTTTTCAATACAGCAAAAAGAAAGAAATGCCAGAGAAATTTCCTTGATTTTTTTTTTTTTTATTATTATTCTTTTTTTATTAGAACTAACATCATATGACATTTTTTTTCTTTGAGCAATTCTGGAGCTATAATTGACTCTTCTTAGGAGCATATAAAACAAAACATCTCCTTGGAAAAAATTAAATGTAATTTTTTGTGCTTATAAACAAATGTTTATTTTAGTTCAGATTAACATTTGAGGGCAGCAATGTTATTCATAATGTCGAAATAAATCCGACATAACGTTACTTGAAAGCATTATAGCCTGGATATAGTTCATTCATGTCACAATGTTTCCTCCTGGTTTCCACGTCAGCGCTTATTGATCCGTTAATAACGGAGAAATGTGAATGTTTCTCACTAGATCTCGCAGCGATGTTATTACTTTAGTGGCGAGTTCAAATGCTTTCTTTACTGGATCTCTTAGCGCTGTGTAGTATAAGATCGGCTCGCGCTGCGTTGGTCCAAACTGATAAACAGTCCGTCACGAGTAGCTCAGTTTCGTTCCGCTTACATTGCGTTTGCCATTTGATGTTGTGGTCGCGCCAGCGTCTACATTATGAGCGCGCTCGCGACGCGCTTACATTTGAAATAACCGTTCGGTTTGAAAATGCGTGCCTTGTACCGAACGGTTTAGTACGAATACGCGTACCGTTACACCCCTAAAACAGTGACATAATCGATTATGGCACTTTGCCGCATCGATGCTGAATCGTGCATGCCCCGCATTGCGATGCATCGCCGAATCGATTATTGTTGACACCACTATTAAAGATGGCCATCTTTAAATATCTGCAAAGGCCAGAGCATTAAAATTGCATAAATGTATAGTCTCTCACTTTATTCGCTTCTATATTAGAACACTTGATGATTATCTAATCAAAATAACAATATGTATTGCAGTGATAAAAAATAATTGAATCGAATGCGTTTCGTTTCTGTCGTCTGCATGAACATATGAATGTTGAGAAAGCAATCACGTCACTAGCTTTAAATATGCAACTTCGCCAGCTAATGAATGCATGAAAGTGACCAGCTAGATACAAACTAATGCAAATAGATGGTAACAATTGCGACATTAAACATTTGGGTCAGGTTTGCGTGTGTTTTTGTCACATTGTTTTAACCGCTCGAGGTACTAATGCTAGATTCCTCTCAGCCTCGACGGCAAACACACTGCTTTTCTTTCTCTGTCAATGCAGCATCTAGTCAACAAATTAATTACTTTATAATGAAATGGCAACATGGAATGTAGTGTTCTCCTCACGTGTTACAATAAACAACACGCGGTGGCAGTGATAGTTATTATATGTCCTCTAGAGGGCGCTCTCGCTCTGTATAATGTAGGGCTGTGCAATTAATTGAATTTCGATTTCGATTTTGGCTCCCAACGATCACCAAAATAGTACAATTGAGTAAAAACGATTATTTTCCCATGTTCTGTTTTGAAAGAACGCTCTAATTTTGTCTTGTGCACGTGCACATCCGCCCCTCCCGAAGCCATAAACTCTCTCAGCTTCAATGTTTAAACTGATAAGACTTAAAAAGAAGTGAAAATGATCAACTGTAGTTACGATGCAATGCTGGCCCGATTGTGCAAGTGACAATTCCATCATGTCCCGACTCCTAAATGCTAGAGTGTAGTTTCGACGCTTGCTTTGTCCAACCCATTTTGAGAGGCGAGAGAGAGAGAAGACACAGCACCGCTGAACATGGTTAGCGTCTTGGAGAAAGTTTTAAAATGATTGATTTGATTTTATAATCTGTGTGGATTAATTTAGGCTACTCATACAATCTACTTGCTAAAGTGAATCAATGTTTGCGGGGGAATTTTCCACATTATAAGTGGTAGACCTGCGGGAATTATTAAAATACCCATTGAAGTATTATCTGTTATATTTTAATAGTTCAAAAAGTACAATCAATGTTCAAATTTCGATTTTTTTAAGAATTGTTGAAAGGTGTCTTTTTAATAAATGCAACACGTTCCCAAAGTCATGTGAAATAATCGTGTTACATAATCGTGATTTCAATACTGACCAAAATAATCGTGATTATGATTTTTTCCATAATCGAGCAGCCCTAGTATAATGCCAGCAGTCTCTTCTCAGCGCTCTGATACTCTTCTCAGCCGCTCCAGCAACGGACGCAACCTGGAAAAACTATCGGTATGGATTTTTGCCGATAACGATAGTTCCACCAATCAACTATCGGTACCGATATATCGGCAAAACCGGTCGACCTCTAATAAGAACCATATTCATCCGCACAGTCACGCAGAGCCAAAGCACAACCAAAACAATGTTCTTCAATAAAATGCATGCAGTTTTTTTGGGTTTTTTTCACAAGTTACATAGTGTAGTCCTAGCTTTTAGCAACTTCACATAATCAGTGCTGAAAAGGTGCAAAAAAATAATGCACAGGTCATGTAACTAGACATTAACATAAAATCTCACACAAAGCTAGTCAGATTTTGGCCAATTCAAACGCAAATTTGAATTTTACCAAAATATTTATGTTGCTTTTAGACGTTTAAGCAACATTTTATCATTTAAACCCATTCATCCAAAAACGGAAGGAAAAAAAAAGAGAAACCTAGTAAATCCCACTTAACCCACTGACTAAAAGAGCTTCTATCAAAGTCCTTTCTCTTGAGAAAGTCTCACGCTGGGAGTACGCCTGACAGCATGTTAAGCTTCACTGAATAGCGTTTAAACAATCTGTAACGTCTGAATCACAATACTGGATCGCCCCACCTTTCATTAATATTCTTTTCAGACTACAGCCACTAAGCTTCAAAGACATACATGACCCCCTACAGGACACGCATGAATAGATGTAGAATGGGGTTTAGATGTTATCAGCTCAAGCTATTTGACTGAATGAAGCTTGTGAGCTTCACTGGTTCATTACAGCAGTAGCTCATCAGCAAACTAATTATTATTACAAGTTTGTGTGGAAATTAAGATTATTGATAAACATTTACATTTATCCAGAGAGACTTACATTGCATTGAAGTTATACATTTTATCAGTTCATGGCATGCATTCCCCATAGGAACCAACCCCACGATCTTGCTAGTGCCATGCACAACAGTACAAACACAAACGATTACCACTGGGAAACAGAAGAAACATCTAACTGGTAGTTACTGGTGCGAACTTCATGCCCCCAATTTAAGCAAGAACTCATAAACTCCCACTTGCAAACCTTGCTGTCACTAAACACCACACACACCCTAAGATACGGGTAACTCTCAGTCCAATTCTGGCTCATCCTGTTTTAAAGCTCTGCAGTTTGACCCAGTTTACATAAGAAAGATGCATTCCTGCTTATTTCCAAACATTCCCTTGCAGTGCCCCAGTGTAGCCGACCAAATAAAATGACCTGAACACGCCTTGTGAGAGTTCCTGTAGCATCAATCCTATTATTTACAAACCCCACAGATGTGTCCGGGGCGAACCGCAGCACACCACCAACTCAATAAACACATCTGACAAAAAAAAACATACATCCTGGAGTATTACCACGACAGTAAATGTAGTTTTCCCAGTAAGTATTCTGGAAGGTGAAGCACCTGCTATGGGAAGGCCTTCTGTTGATCATCTCAGTCACAGTGTTTTTGGATTATGGTGGTAAGATATGGGAATTATGGGACATTAGGACTGAGCTACATTATATCATGCCAACTGTTGCCACATTTTATAGGAGATTCTGCTAATGCGGAGGACAAATGGGAAAACTGGGTCTGCAAAAAAAAATCTAAATAAAAAATATGGCTTGTGGTATTATTAGGGCTGGATATTGCCACAAATTTCACAATTTGATTTGATTTCAATCCACAACCTTGAGATTCGTCAATTCTGATTTCTATTCAATTCAATATTGATTCTTTTGGATATAGATAGTAAAGTACAAGGCACATTTTCTCAAGGGAAAAAAAATCCCTCTCAAATGCTGTAAACTACACAAGGAATCCTGCTGGTACATCACTATAATATTAATGGTTCAAATTAACTGTAGGGGCCAAATGGATCGTTGTTGATCCGTGATTCGTACGGACGTGATGTGATCAATTGCAAGTTTAACCGCAAGAGAGTGAAAGGTTATCATTTGTACGCGTTTTGTCTTGCTAGTTTACAAATTCATAGGTTTTAAAACCATTCCAGCACTGGAAGAGGCAAAGGAGAGTTTAATCCCATACTCACGCACTGTTGCATGCAGCCGCACACACCTGAGGCGCACACACACAGAGAGACGCGCGTTTCAGATAACGCACAAACTCCGAAATTAATTCCTCTTTCACGTCCCCATGCACTTGGGTGGACACATTCACATAAATTATGTCAAAATACCCATCTCTGCACGTATTCTTGTAAACAGTCACTGATGTCTTAAGGGAACGAGTTGAAAAGGAAATCGGATGTGTATCATTATATTGGGTCCGTGCATGAGGTCTTAAAGTGACAGCAGCCTATAAATACCTGCTGTTGTCTGTCATTAACGTTAATCAAACAACAAAACACAGCTTTAACAAAGATTAATCTATATTAAATGTATAGTGAACAGTGTTATTTTACATTTAATTATTACATTTCTGTACCCAAAAATGAATAGTTAGACATTACTTTATTTGTAACTTTGTTATTGCATTTATCCATGCTTGGTTTATCTTATCCATTTGTTCTTTGTGTCTGTTCACTTTGTGTCTTTAACTTTATTAGTTAGGCTAGTAGTTTTTGCTGTGGTATCAGAGACTTAAAGTGAGCTTTAAGTAATAAAGTTGTTTATTAAATGGGAGGCACACTACAAATATCTGTTCATTCATCAACTGAACAAAAGATCAATTCTTGTGATTTATTTGGGATTCTTGGGATATTGGTTGGTCAAAATGAGCATCGATTCAAATTGAGAAATCAATATTTTTTATTGAGCGATTTTTTATCTTTACAAAGCGATTATCAAATCGAAAAAGCTGCGGGTCAATGAAATCTATGCGCTGCGTGTTTCAGAGAGAAGCACAGACTGTGTTCTTTAACACACGAGCGGCTCATGATCCAGTGTTTTCAAGTGTCTACGAGCGGCTCCGTTCACAGATGAACTCCACATGAACTCATCTCTGCATCTGCTCCGAGTCTGGGTCACTTATAATGTGCATTTGAAAACACAACATGCGCCAAACATCTTCACAAATATGTAATGAGAAGCACATATAAACAGGCTGTTGCCATACTATATACAGGCAAGCAGTTGAGCCCAGAATATGAACGCAACGCGCAAGTATTTCCCCATAAAGAAAACCCTTAACATGGCTTAATGCCTCAAGACAGTAATATTAAAAGATCAAATTCTGTCTATGGCTTTATAATGCATAGCACATTAGCCTAGAATATGAACGCAACATGCATAGTTTTTCCCTTTCCTCCAATAAAGAAAACGCTTAACATTTACATTTATGCAGACGCTTTTATCCAAAGTGACTTACATAGCATTTCAAGGTACACATTTACATTCTTATCAGTTCTTGCTTTCCCTGGGAATTGAACCCATGACCTTGGCGTTGCAAGCACCAATGCTCTACTGTTTGAGCAACAGGAACATGCAATTTAGCGAGTTGTGTTCATTGCTTGCCTGTATCAGCTGTGTTTTGATCAACACTCGCCACACACTCACAAATCCTTTCATTATAACCAACAAAGTGTAAACACAATGTAAATAAGAGATTCATTGTACAATTAAGACAGCTTTTTTTAATAATGGGAGTTTGAGAGAGTGCAGAATTCAGTGAGCTTGCGCTTCAGAGATTGACAGTGCTTTTAAACGGTGCTCTTGCTTTCTGTTTAGGCCATCCTTAAAAATATCTTGGTTTGCCGTAACAGCAAAAAAAAAAAAAAAAAAGGTCGGTTGGTCGGTCGGTCTATATTTTTTTTTTCGAGAGTCGATGTAAAAAAAAAATGTACAATTTTGGTCAAATTTGCATATCGGGACTTCACTGACAGTTTTCCAGAACTTCGTGCTATATATATATATATATATTAAATAACAATTAGAAAACCTGTATAAACTGAGCACCAAAGAATAATATTATAGCGGTAATATTATAGGCCTATTCATGTATGATTCAACTCTATTCAACGGGAGCGCTGCCAATAACGCACCTAAGCTGTCAGAATTGGGAAAAGTGATGATTATTAGTATGTCAAATATATCAAGGAGACATTTCAATTGTTTATTAATAAACAAGTGTTTTCTGTGTCAAAGATGAAGTTGACGATGCTGACGCGATCTTCGCAGTAGCCTAGTGAACGCGCCAGAGAGAAATGCACATTTCATTACATAAGCAGAGAGCAGTCTGTTTTCTTTCGTTTTGAATTGTTTTGTTTAAAAGTGTACATTTCATGCTTTTTTATATATAGGCCTATATATATGTCTCAGGTCTGTGAGGCAAGTAGCTTATACGCTTGAGTTTCGGTTCATTTAAGAGACCAGCTCCAGTTCACGCGCCGGCGACTCCGTGTCCTGATTATATTGCCTTATTTAGCCTACCTCTTATTTATTAAATACATGAAAATGGTTGATGAAACATTGATCAAAATTAAGATACAATTAATACAAAACGAAATTCAGTTTAAGGACAGACTTTCTACAAAAACAAACTTAATGAAGTGGTTAAAATCATGTCTGCCTACTCCATTTGTCTTCCGATATTTTCGGGATCATCTTATCTTATTCATGCTATTCACTTTTCATATAATCAACATGAAATTTAAAAAATAAATATTATTTTATTTAAACATGAATATGAAACTAAATCGTTTTTTAATGACTGTGGGCTACAACACAGGCCTATTAGACAGTAGCCTACAGAGAAATTTACTGTCGGAGCATTGCCGGTGAGCATGTGGGGGGAGAGATACAATTTTCGATCAATCATCGAATTTTATTTTGCTTGATATGACCATTCTTAATATTTGGTGTTTTAAATGCCTGTTTGAGATCTCTGTGAAGTTTTAATTGCCGCTTTCAGAGCGGTCACGTCCGTAACATTGTTTCTTCCTCATAAATGCGAACACGAAAAATAAAATAAAATGAATAGGCTATAAATTATGTTCTGTGGAGAGCCAATCCCTCTTCATCCGGTGGGTATAATAGCCTACTTTTGGTTTGCGCAGTGTAATTCATAGAATTAGCCTACTAAAACATATTTTTCGTGGATCTGAGTGTCGCGATTTCGCTTTCATTTCGCATAGGCCTACAGCCTACACAGCCCTTATAATCATAGATGACGCCACGGGTTTTTATTTAAAAGAAAGAGCGTAGCCTACGTTTGTAGCCTATATGTAGGCCTATTTATTCACAATAAAATATAATTAATATCATTTTATTGCATTTGTATTAGTTGTTTGAAGAGTAAAAAAAAATCGGTCGGTCTTAAAGCAAGTTTACAATCGGCAAGTCGGTCGGACTAAAAGGGAAAAAAAATAAATAATTGGGTCGGACCTAAATTGACTGGGTCGGTCGGGTTACGGCAAACAAGAATATTTTTAAGGATGGCCTTATAGCCTAACCCATTCACTATCTGAATACCAGTTTAGTTTCTCATGTTGCCAAGTACACTACAAAGCTTCTGGATTGACAACCGTATTTACATGCACGACTGAATCGGAAATTGCGATGATTGGACAAGACAAAACAGAAGAAGAAAAAATTAAGTACTTCATTGAACAGTTTTTGCTCTAGTCCTGAAATTGGTACCAAGACCCACAAAATTTTACTGATATTGGTACATACAGACCGACTACTGAAATTTTGGTACTGTGACAACCCTACCTAGAAATTTTATATAAAGTCACAATAACAATTAGATAGCAAATAGTTGGCACATTTTGTAAGAAGAATCTGGTTCTGTATTGTATTCTGTATTGTACAGATGTACATTCACATCTTAAAAATGTAGTTGACAACTGCACGAAGGAGGCCGTTTAAAGCATGTGTTCAATGCAACACCTGTCTTACAATCTTGATTACAGAACATTCCCATAAGCTGACAGCAGCCATTCATTTACACACCCAGAGCTGCTCTATGTGCTGAAACCATCCTTCAATTTCAGTCTCGCTCTAGTCCCATGACAACACTCTAATTACAAGTTAAGATGTGGTTAGTACAAACAGCTCTCGAGTTTGATTGCCTGAATCCCAAACAAGATGTCCTGCTGTTAGATTTGCATAGCAAATTACCAAACTATTACAGCTGCTGGACTGGGTGACCAAAAGGACTAGAGGTGCATCAGAGTTTGGACAACCTTTGAAAACATTTGGATGGTCAAACAACCTGACACTTAATCTGTCAAAACCATAAAATAACCCATCAATGACTACATGTGTGCATATGATCATCACAACACTGTTTATCAGAAAGGTTCACGACCCAACCGTCAACACCAGAACAATGCCGGTCAAACAAAACTGTTAACTAGTCATTACAACTCATCAACAAGCCAATCAACCCCCAACAACAATAAACAAGTTAATGAGGGCATCAAGTTTACAACATCCAGCACAGCTGACAAATTAAACCAAGGAAAAATTAAACAGGAAGCCCTTGCAAAAAAAGTAATGCCATGTTTTTGGACACTTACTATGGTGCATTCGGAAGTACTTTGGAGTACCATGTGTTTTTTGTAAGTGCATGGGACTTATAGTTTACATACTTCAAAGAATACCATGGTACAACCATGACACTAGTTCAAAAACATATTACCATTGTAAATACCCAAAACAAAACATGGCAGTAGTGTTGAACTTTGATATAGACCTTACAAATTGAGTACTCTAATGGAATCATTGTGCTTTGATGGTATAATATATATATATACTGTGGTACACTTAATAAATACCATGATATTTACATGAAACTCAAAGAATACCCTGCTAATACCATGGAACGTCCAAAAATTTCCAGCTTACAAAAAGCCCCATAGATTGCCATTGGTTTTAGACATACTTTGGTAATTAAAAAGTTTCTTGGACACATATCATGGTACAACCCTGGAAATTCATATTATACAAATTTCAGTACCATGGTATTATCATTTGACACACCATCACTGACACTGTAGGCCTACCATGGTACTGCCACAGTTCATCTTTGTAAAGGAAATTACCATGGTACAAGTCCAAACACCATGGTGCATGGATGTATATTATGGTACTGAAAAAAAACACATTCATGTACAACGGTTTTTACATAGTACTTCAAGGCACATCAAAAATACCATGGTAAAAACATGGTATTACCATGGTACTTCTGGTTATGTTATGTGTATTCACTGCAAATGCCCGAATTACAGAGTTTACGTTAAAATCTAATAAATAATGGTGTGATAGTGGTATTTACTCAGGTTTGTGCTTTATTTTGTTGACTTAGCTGTTATGCTGCTAACAGCAGATGCTAACCATCACAGGGCTGTTAAACAACTGACCGCTGCCATTTCTCACAAATATATAATCGTCGGTGCCACCATTTAGATTCATGCCAGATTTTAAATCACGACTAGTTCATTCTGAAATGTACATTGTCAAAATGTACACGTTAAATGGGGTTTATAGTAGACCGGAGAGCAAATCAACCCCCGTTAAACAAAGCGCGGCCTGCGGGGGGATCAGAAGCCTCGGTGTTTCCTGACGAATGAACATTAACACAAATAACCTCAAAATACAACATCGCCACGCGAATGCTGCTGGAATCTACACAAGCCGTCTAAAAGAAGAGGGACTGGTGTGAATCAAGCCCAGGTTGGTGTTTGTTAGAGATATATTCACCCCTTTCTGCGTTGTTTCTGTCCGGCGGTACCGGGCGCGGCCTCGACACTCGCCGGGGTCTGCGGTTAGTCGCTCTGACGGAGTTCATTTGACGGGTTTCTGGTTAAAACACACACCGCTGCAGCCCTTTCCTCTGTATCCTTACACTGTGCTGAGCTCGGGAAATGTAAATAAAAGTCTAAAGTGCATTGCACTGAGAATCTGCTTGGTCTAGGCTCCGGAGAAAAAGCTTTACTGTCCAGGAGCTTCGGTCCGAGAGCTCCGATTTCGATTTTCAGTGGCAGGAGGAGCCATTTACACACACACTCACACTCACACACACTTACTTACACACACACTCCCATAAACAACCACATGGCGCTGCACACCACCAATCACAGTAGATTTTACCCTTACAAAAAGTACCATGGTAATACCATAGTATTACCATAGTATATACTATAGTAAATACCATGGTACATGAAAATGGTAAGCATTCACTACCATGGTGCCAACAATGTGCCATGATAGCAATAACAATTTTACACTGTGACTACACCATGACACTTAAGTCTGTATACCAAAACAATTACATCATTGTAGGCCTACATGTCCAAAATACCACAGTAATCCAAAAAAACATGGTAGTGCCATAGTACATTTTGTTATGTGGCAGAAACATGGTACAGGAAAGTACCAAGTAATGGACAGGTAAAGGCATAGTACTTTATACAAATGTATATGATGAAATAATATTGATATATACAATTTTAATATATACTTTATATTTATATTTACATTAGAAAGTTAGTTTGTTAGTCTAGTAAACAATGCAACGTCATGAGGTGCATCTTCATCCATATATTCATATTTGTCTAAAAAACTAGTTTCAGAAATCTTTTCTTTTTTTTTTTCAAATATGTTTATTGAGCACCAAAATACAAAATGCACACAATGAGAAACAGTACATTATAAATATGCAACAGTGCTCACATTTTTTCCAGTTTCTCCCCCCCACACTTCCAACATTACACTATCCCTGTCCCCTACATGGGTCCTAGACCCTGAAGCCACCCGCTCCTAGACAACAAACAAGAAAATAAAAAAAAATAAACATAAAAAATAAATAAATAAATAAATAACATAAAATAAAAAATAAGATAAATAAATAAAAAAATGAATAAAAAAATATATATAATAAAATTAAAAAATAAATAAATAAATAAATAAATAAATAAATACATTTAAAAAATAAGAAGTAGTTTCAGTAATCTTTAGATGAATGCGTTTTTAATGATCTTTCATAGACTTTCAAATTTAATCTGATGTCATTTTTGTAGTCTATAAGAATCACTTTTGAATAATGAGCCGTTGATGTAGGCTGGAGGTTTTTACCATTTTATATGAAAGGAGTGATCTGAGTATGAAGACAAGCATGTTTTTTGTTTGATTTGAACAAGTTGCAGCTGGTTAGAAGGTCATTTTTATGACAAGACAAAGAAGAAGAGTGTGTTTCTCATTTTGGGTTGCATTTACGTAAGCCTAAGTAGATAGTCGAAGGTGCCAATACCAATAGTTTCAACATCGGCTTATGACGCAGATAAATAAAGAGCAGAATCACTGAAGGAAAGAAGAGAACAGAAATAGAGACGAGCAGAAACACAGGAACTACATCTGACTTCCAGCCACAGCCTTAGATCAAATCAACAGCGAATAAAACACATTAAATCTGTCAAGATCTGATCACACAACTCCAAAAACAGCATTACCAGCTTCACTCACTACTGACCAGTTTGATTTTATTTCTGTCATTCGCCTTCAAAAGTTCTTATTTAGAATTAACAGGGGTTTAGATCTAGATAATGTTGATGTTTTATTGAAAATATTTAGTTTTGAAGTCACCATTATGATGATCAGTGTTTCCATTAGATGAGCTCTTGATCCTTGAAGTTAATTCTCTTCCAACAATTACAGAAGTGTTTTATTAAAGGCACTTATATGTTATTACCTAAAGAGATTGAAGGGGGGGAGTTGAATGCTTGACATTTGAAGGAGTGTCATCAAATGATTTAATCACTAGTGTTTTTATGTAATTTAAGGTTGAGATGTTTCTGAACTGTTAATAAACCTGCTGTGATAGAAAGATCACTGTAATGCATCATTATATGAAAAGGTGAACAGAAGATAGGCACTGAGACACATTTAGACATCTAATCTACAAACCTCAACAATGGTGACAGAATATTCAGATAAAAAAATAAATGCAAATAGTAAGAATGAAAGAAAATAATAGGACTGTTCAGCTGCATCATTTATTCATGCTGGGAGTTTTGTACTACGCTGGCACCCAGCATGCATTGCAGCATGAAGCTTTTTGTTGAGATTCATATGCTGATTGTTGATGTCTGGATGATATTTCTAAAATCCCTCATAATAAATGCTGTAATATCACAGAGTTGGTAATGCAAACTGTATTAATGGCACAACACTCTTGATCAGTTTTTAAGATGTGATAAGATCAGATAATCAGATTATTTCGATCAATAGTCAGCGAACATCACCTGGTCTCATTTTCTCCTCCTTTCTTTGCTGTGGCAAATATGTTTTATAAACACACCATTACAGCAGCCAAATAAGACAAATATAAAAGGTCAAGGGTCAAGAGCTGAACTAAAGCGTATGCTGATCATCATAATGGTGACTTCAAATGAAACATTTTCAATAAAACATCAACATTATCTAGATCTAAACCCCTGTTAATTCTCAATAAGAACTTTTGTAGTCTTATGACAAAAATAAAGTCAAACTGGTTTGTAGTGAGTGAAGCTCTATTGCTGTATATTGAGTCTTGTACTGCAATTAGATCTTGATATTTAATATCTTCTTTATTTGCAGTTGATTTCATGTAAGGTTGTGTGTCTATAAGTCAGTTGTAGTTGTTTTTGCTCGTCTCTTTTGGGGCCGGATCATCATTCCACGCGCGTCAGGTGTGGCCCTCGTGGCTCAAGATATAAGAACACTTCATTTCCCAGAATGCATTGCTTTTGTTGATTTTCTTAATTGTCTTTTAGAAAATTCCACTTCCTGTCACTCAGATTCAAATTCCAATAATCAGCAACTGAAAAATAAGAGTACCTTAAAACTCTCGAAATTACTTTTATATACCGTATTTTTATCATTTGTAAATCATTTTTCTTTTTATGCTGTTTGAATTTATTGTAACTGTGTTTAACAATGATAATGCCCTTTTGTTATTTGAAAAGGTTTGATAAACGTATATTTAAAAAAAAAAAAGATTTAAATTCCAATTCAACTTCCAATTCTTCAAATTCGCACCCATTAACTAGAGACAATTCTACAATTGAGAATTTAGCACAACCCTTATGTTTAGAAACAAAATGACAGATTGCTAATGGTAATTTTATTATTTATAAATTATTAAATATTAATGTTGCAGTCATTTGTGCCCCCTTTGCGCAGCAGGTGATAGTTACTAAGCAGTAATTTACAATCACAGAATTAAATCATATATGTTTTGAGAGAAATTAATAATGCAGCCTTCATATAAACAACATGTCTGTTGATGAACTTGATCAAAAACAAATTGATGACACATATTTAAATAACATTATATGTGCGGTATAGTGAGTTTATGGCACAAAACTAAATGTTTGGCCTGGGTGTGTTTTCAGAATCAATCAATCAATCAATCAATCAATCAATCAATATGTCAGTCAGTCAGTCAGTCAATCATTAATCAATCAATCATGTAAGTTTGATTATGATAGTGATGCAAGTAACATTATAAACAAGTAAAAAGTATAAGTTACTCCAAGAATTTTCAGTGATAACCACTTACAAAAAAACAAAAAAACATTAAATAATCAAAGACTTTATGTATTGTCAACACATTAAAACGAAAATATTACAGATAAGATGAACTATTTCTGACCTTGTAAATTGGCATGCTGTTCTATAGTTCGGCCACTAGATGTCCCTGGAGATCACTGTATTACAACACACCAAGAGAATATCTTTCATTTTTGCCCATATATACAGTATGTGCTTTCTATGCTGTTCTGTGCAGTTTATTATTGGCACAAGAGTTCAAGAGTTCAGTGATATTCTGGTTGCAGACTCTAATAGCCTACATTGTTCTGTCCTCATCAGATGAAAGTGTTGTTCATATCTACTTGAAGATTCAGTCATTATCGTCTTATAGAAAGATGTGACTTCACAGTAATGAAGTTGATGTCTAAAATCCCTCATAATAACTTTTAATTATTTAATTAATGGCACAACACTCGATTGATCAGATTTTAAGATAGATCAGAGAATCAGATTATTTCATGATGATTATATTTCGATCAATAGTCAGCAATCATCACCCGGTCTCATTTTCTCCTCCTTTCTTTGCTGTGGCAAAGAAATGTAGAGGTTTTGTATTCAAGTGTTCCTCAAATATGGGGCAGAACCCAGCAAAAACAAATAAAAAATGTAGGCAACATTTTGCTAATGTTCCCATTAAGTTATAAAAACATTATTTTTTTTATTTCACTTTTTTAAAAATGTGGGAATGTTACTTTTGAACGTTCTCTGAAGACTCAATTGTTAGTGCTTTATGCCCGAATGTGTACCTGCTGTCAGAGAATATTGTTGTCCTGTTATAGCACACGTGTGAGGGTGTGGCACACACACACACACACACACACACAGGCTATCAGTGAACTCCAGCTGGTGCTGCCAGTGACAGGAAGCTCTGTGTGTGTGTGTGTGTGTGTGTGTGTGTGTGTGTGTGTGTGTGTGTGTGTGTGTGTGTGTGTGTGTGTGTGTGTGTGTAAGCAGGATGTGGCATGTCGCTCACATCAACTGTTCAACACGTGCACAGTTCTCTTTGGTTGGCACTAAAGGAACCGAAACTGCTTGTTGTCACGGCCAGGACTGAGACTGCTCATTTCTGCACGACTATATAACACACCTGATCTACTGAGATTTCTCTGACTGAGGTTGGTGCCTCTCAGTTCCATTCAAAACGACTGCAAAAACGCTCTCTTTTAACTTTCATCCATACATTTTTTCACTTTTGAACTGACACATTTGTCAGACTCTTTTATAGTGCATTCAGGTTTCTTCATGCATCAAACCCTTGACCTTGGTGTTGCTTTTTTGCACCAGGTTTTACCAGTCGTATTTCTTCTTTATTTAAGATGCATTTGATGAGGAACATTGATTTGATGAACATTTGACTTGTTCTTTGGGGATCAAACCCTTAACCTTTGAGTTGCTGTTGTGGCAATATTTATTATTATTATTTATATACTATTTTGAAATGTATTTTTAGTTTGCAATATACAATGCCAGGCTAATTAGACATGTAGATTAGGGAACAAGCTAAAGAAAAGGAGAAATACTGAGAAGAAAGGGCTTTCTTTTTGTCCTAGTACTTTTGTTCTCCCACATTCTGGTTATCTTAGAAATATGACCTAATTCCTAAAAAAAAATATACATATGAATTCAGGTTGATTGGGACACATTTTGCCATTAAGACGACTGCGGAAAAGTATCACAATCAACCTGAATTCACATATATAATTATGAAAAATATGTAATAAATTTGCTTTTAAAAAACAATCAAATATATATTTTACAAATATTGTTGACACACACACACACACACACACACACACACACACACAATAGCAGTCCAAAACTAGTTTTTGTTAATATAATAAAGTTAGTAAATGTAGTTAATTTTTAAATTTAGTAAACAATAGTTACCTTGGTGAATAGGTGAATGAATAGGCTACTATGCAATCGGTCTTTGTCAAACATGTGTTTTTTTTTTGTTTTTTTTTAGTCTATGGTTTTTTTGGTGTGTGACGCGGCGCCATTTTTAACATAATATGGACACTGGTCCTGATGAATATAATGAACATCATACCTGCATGCAAAGTGCAAATCCTTCCCAACTAACACACAAAGTAGAAGTTACGTAGTGTATAGGTAATTTCATGACAACGTAACTGCTCGTAATATATTTTGCTCTTTATATAAGGAAGTCACCGATTACGACAGGACAGGAAAAGTTCGTTTTTCTGAGGTGAGAGGCTTTTTATTTCGTAATATGTTAATTACACAGATAATAGCCTGACAACATCTCATCTGACCGCATGAATCATGACAACGCATATTTCTCAAGCACGCGTCTGACAGAAGAGTCAACGAACCGGTTTCACGCACGTCTTTCAAAATAAAAGTCTCGATTCAGAAAAAAAACACGACTCTGAAATCCCGTACTTACTTTCTGAGAAGATACTACATTTGATTGTTCCGGAGCCGCGTTCGAAGCCGTTGTAAATTACTCAACAAAATTACATTATATTAGTGTTACTGCGCTGCGCAACTGAGTTTGTGATGCTTTGTTGCTGCATGTGTTGCTTGGCAACCTCTTTGGAACTACATTGCTTGGCGGAGGAATAAATGTGTTATAATAACGTTATATTTTTTTGTTGCTAGTGTTTATATTTGATTAACAACGCCCCTTAGTTGTTCTAAATTCACTGTAAATCACGGCCTCAAGGGGCTTATTGCTTTAATTTACTTCGCACCATTAAAAGGTGTGCTCTATAGACACACCTTTTATGTAGCCCCGCCCCTTCCCAGCGCTGCGCTTGTTGTCTTTTGTCTTCCATTTTGTATTTCCACAGCGATCTTACATTATGAATGAACTGCTCATTTTAAAATCTTCCTGGTCCACTGACATTCGTTATGACATCCGCTTCAAACATTACAATGCTCATGATAACTTTCGTTAACTCTACAATAGGTAAATAAATCCACTTCAACAGCCAATTACTCTTGGACAGCGATGCCATAGAAATATGGAGCTACCGCAAAACCGGAAGTTCAAAGACAATATTATAAAGATGGCTGCGCACATGTTTCTCTTGCGCATAAGGTCTATATTGAAATTCGGACATAGGCCTACTACCTCCGCCATGTTGTTACCGTCACTTGACTTACCAGCATCAGTTGCATCCTTCACTTCCATTCATAAATCTCCTGTTGCTCCAGCACACTTAAGAATCTTGATGGAAGTAGTAAGTCATCAAGGGACCTATGCATATACATAGGGAAGTATTCAATTTTTGGGGGCAGCCATGTTGTTATTGCTTCTTTGACTACACAAAATGGTCTTGCGACCCGACTCACCAGTTGAGAAACTGTTCTAAACCATATCAGATTTATATGTTTTTCCCCCAGGAGATGATCAAATGGGTGAAAAAACCCAAGAATATCACTTGGCCTCTATTGACTTTGACGCTTACTGCCCGCCTAGCAACTGCATAGCAACGTACCAACAACTTATCAGAATGCCTAGCAACGTCCTGGCATTGTAACTTTCGCACAGGCACATCCCACTCAATTTTTAATCAGATGTTTTATCTGTTATACAATATGCTGTCAGTGGTCAGAATGTATTTTTTCTTGGTCTTAATCGTCTTTTTTCATCTAGCTCGCCACTCCGCTCTCTTAGTGTGATCTAGGCCGCTACCATGACAACCGTATCATGTAAAAATCACATGCCCTTGTGATGCTATCTGTCTGGCCATTGCTCTCAAACCAGCACTGACACAGTTATCGACTTCTTCCGGACAGCGTGTTTTTACTCGGCTTAATCTAATGTTTTTACCCCAAACATGACTTTATGTAACCATAAACAGCTCGTCTTTGTCCTTGCAGAACCTCCACCTTCACTGTCTTCCTCGGTGAACATCTGAGACTTCATTTTACACACATCTTGTATGTCGAGTCTGCGGTTATTGATCCGCCTGCTCTGAGAGGTCGTTCCCCTCTTAAAAACAACACAGTGAAGGCAAAAAAGTCTTTGGACTGTATTTTAAACATGTATAACAACATATCAAACCTTTTATTTTACAGAAATGTATGTTTCACAAAACAGAACATGTGGGTGGGCTCACCACGACTACATTTATTTGATAAAAAAAATGCAGTAAAAACAGTAATATTGTGAAATATTATTGCAATTTAAAAAATAGCTGTTTTCTATGTGAATATAGTAAAATGTAATTTATTCCTGTGATCAAAGCTGAATTTTCAGCATCATTACTCCAGTCTTCAGTGTCACATGATCCTTCAGAAATCACTCTAATATGATGATTTGATGCTCAAGAAACATTTATGATTATTATCATTGTTGAAAACAGTTGTGCTGCTTCATATTTTTGTGGAAGTTTATTTGATGGAAAGTTCAAAAGAACAGCATTTATTTGAAATAAAAATCTTTCTTAGCATTATAAATGAGTATTTTTGTAAGGAATAATTGACTCCAATCCATTTAATTATTAAAAAATAATGCACACCCGAGGCGGTAATCGCAGAGTGGCTGTTACACCTCGGGGGTGCATTATTTTCTAATAATTCAACGCACCTAAAAACATTGTTCAGATGATGTATTTCAAGACATTTGTCAGGTTCAGGTTTTGTCCTTAAAACGCTCTTGTAGGACTCATTTCTTACGCATCTCATCCCACTAATTCCAAAATGTTATTTTAGAGCAAGTAACAGATCCTTCAGCCACTGATAGTAAACTAATGCAGTTATTAATGCAGTTATGAGAGAGAGAGAGAGAGAGAGAGAGAGAGAGAGAGAGAGAGAGAGAGAGAGAGAGAGAGAGATTAAGCGTGTGTGAATGACCTCAGTCTGTGTGTCTCTCAACTGTTCGCCAGTAGCATCTAATAGTGAAACTGTAAGTTTATCTGCTTCAAGAACAGCGCCGTTATTGCATTGCTAGTGAGAAATGTCTTGTAGCTTTTAAGTTGCTAAACTATTTTACTGATAAAATCGTCAGAGCAGCGCTGACAACACCTTTCTGTGAGTGTGTGTCCGTGTGTGTTTGAGTGGGAGAAGGAGTATGTGCTTTCCGTACATAATAAAACTTTATTTTGTGGCAAAAAAAAAAAAAAAGGAAATAATTTGTTGTTTTTACCCTATTATTTACTATATTTATTTGTAAAAAGTGAACAGTTGGATCAACTTAAAAAAATTACTTCAATTGGTAACACCTAAAGAAATTAAGTTTTCTCAACTTAAATTATCACGTTTTTCATGATAAAACATGATAATTTAAGTTGAGAAAACTTAATTTCTTTAGGTGTTACCATTTGAAGTAATTGTTTTAAGTTGATCCAACTATTCACTTTTTACAGTGTTCAGTGTCACTGTGGGGTTTTGTTCTTCTGCTATTGTCGGCTGTAAGGACCTTTAAAAATAACTGAGATCATTTGGCGTAGTGATATGGAACTGTAATGCGGTCAAGATCTGCCTGGAACTACTTTACCCATGCGTTTCCCTGAAAATAATTGCAGATGTTTGTCAACTAATCAGATTCAAGCATTAATATCAGTTTAATGCATCCTTACTGAATAAAAGTATTAATTTCTTTCGAAAGAAACTTGCTCATTCTAAGCTAAAATGTATCTATTTATGACATTCAGAGTAGGTCAGTATAGTTTTGCATGTTGTGAAATAGCTTTTAAAACATAAGGAACAAGATGTTTTAGCAAACGGCATGCAGATGTCACTGGGATTGGGATATTTATAGCTGAAATTGTATTCGTAATGTTCATCCATTAGATGAGCATCGTTCACTTCGCTTAGTGGCGACACAGACACAATGGTGCTTTTCACTCACAGGGAAGCCATTTTGTTTAATGTGATTTAATGTGTGTTCTTAGTTTTACTATTATGATAGACGTCTCAGCTTAGGATGTTTTTTTTGCAGGACTGATGTTTGCTAATTTGATTGTATTTCAGAAAACAATCAGTAATGTGTGCGCAGCTGCTCACAGACGTGTTCGGTCTTGTCTGATTGTTGGATCCAAATGACGTAGTGACTGACAACTTGTGACAATAATGCAAAGCTGGGTGATATACTGAACGCAATGCCATTCGACACTTCTTTTTGAGTTTAAGACTGTCTGTCCGTGTAGTTGTTATTTTGCTAGTGATGTAATCTGATCCATTTTTTCACTATAGCCAACATCCCATGCATCTACATCAGTTGCCATAGTAATGAGTTCAGCGTCAGCACGACGCCAAGAGACTTTCTCAGACAACATCTGAGAGGAGCCGTTAGTGAGGAGAGAAATCAGGACATCTTGCCTCTGCTCACGTCTGAATTCATTAGACATCATTAGTTAAAGAATATATCATGTAATAAAATATGCAGATAATAAAAACAATAAATAAATAAATAAAATAATTATAATAATTTAAAATAGCCTAATAATAAATACATTTTCCCCTTCACAATCTTAGACTTCATTATTTGTCATTTACCCATAAACTGAACTGTTAATAATTTTGCTAATTGTTGGGCCTGTACAATTCATGGTATTTGTATATATTTATATAGTTTTTTATATTTATTTTAATTTATATTAGGGCTGTGAAATGATTAATCACGATTAATTGCATCCACAATAAAAGTTTGTGTTCACATAATATATGTGTTTGTACTGTGCATAATTATTTTGTATATATACACACACATACATGTATATATTTAAGAAATATTTGCTTAAATATACTATATATATATATAAATATATATATATAATTTGTATTATATATAAATATAAATATTTTATGTATAAATAACACATTTTTCTTAAATACATGCATGTGTGTGTATTTATATATACAAAATAATTATGCACAGTACACACACATATGTGAACACAAACTTTTATTTTGGATGCAATTAAACGTGATTAATCGTTTCACAGCCCTAATTTATATATTTTTTTGTTTTAATTAATTAATTAATTAATTAATTAATTTTGTTTATTTAAATTGATATTTAATCGATTATTCACGATCTAACATAAAAGTTTGTTTATATATATATATATATATATATATATATATATATATATATATATATATATATATATATATATATATATGAAGAGTTCAGATGCAAAAGCCTCTGTGCCATCTGAAATTTTCTTCTAGAATGATCATTTTCATCAAGCTTGTATATTTAAATTCAGTAATTTCACTTAAATGACAATGACAATTACCTATTAGTTGCCATTTAAGTGAAATTACTGAACTTAAATATACGAGCTTGATAAAAATGATCATTCAAGAAGAAAATTTCAGATGGCACTTTTGCATCTGAACTCTTCATACACACACACACACACACACACACACACACACACACACACACACACACATATACACACACACACACACATATAATTTTCTTGCCTTTTCATTTTGCATAGCTATTCTGTGCTCAACTCTAAAATATTTCATCAGCTAAAAAAAGCTTTTTGCAAGTATAATCTCTAAAAAATGACTTTACTTTTGTACTGGTTCTGCGTTGGGTCATTTGATGTCCAATGTAACAATCTGGTACTGAAGAATCCACTGTTCTAGATAACAGGTATACTTCATTGATAATGGGGTTCATACACACTTATTTACCACAAATAACCATCACAGCCACACACTGAGATTATACACTCGAGCACGTACAACAGTTCTCACAGTTTACCTTCACACCTCCCCGTCACACACTGCGAGTGTGTCATACTGCAGCCCACACACATGCCAACGCTCTAGCCAGGGTGCATGCTGGGAGTCAGAGGCTGTCGCTTCTGTATTTGAGGAAATTACAAATAAGGAAGTCTTAGATGATAACAAGGACAAAAGGTGTGTTCACGCCATATCATAATTACTGCAATTATGTGATTTCAACTTGTAAACGGGTTAACATCCTCGTAGTGCTCGTAATTACAGCTTGTAAAGTGGGAATTTTCTGAACCACCTGTCTGCTGCAGATTCATTTAGGAGTTGATAGAAACACATAATTCCCAGTCCGACAACTTGTCACATCTTGAGACTACGGTATAATTACGACATGGCGTGAATGCAGCATAACTTTACCTAAAATATCCAAAATTACTTTTATACAGATATTTAAAACATCCTTTATAAAAGAGGTGTTTTCAAGTAATATGGTTTTAAAGCATGACATCTTCGACCCTAAAATAAAAATGCTTAGTACTTTTTTTTTTTTTTTTAAGGAAAATAATCTTTGTCACGGTAAAAAAATTAGTTATGACTTTTAAAAACAAATAAAAAAATTTAGAGAAAAAATATTTATAATGATAAAAATGTCATATATATTATAATTGTTACTCATATACTGTAATAATAAACATTTATCATTAAATAATAATATACGCACATAATTATTACCACTATCAGATTTATAGAGTTCCGACTAAACGACACATAAAAACAAATTTGATTGTTAAAAAACACAGTAAATGCACTTTTAGCTGTGCTCAGCTGTATATTTCATCAGCTAAAAATAGCCTTTTGTAATTAAAATCCCTATAAAATGCTGGGTTACACTTTATTTTAAGGTGTCATTGTTACAGTGTAATTATATATTTAAGTAGTACTGTGTAATATTCAACAACATGTACTTACTATAAGGTTAGGGTATGATTAGGATTTAGTTGAGGGTTAGTTGCATGTAATTATGCATAATTTACTGTTATTACTATGATACAAACATGTAACAAGGACACTGTAAAATAAAGTGTTACCAAATGCTTTTTAAAACCCTTTATCTCATCCTCACAAAAAAAAAAAAGAAAAGAAACAAAACAATGGAAAATTCAGAGTGGGAAAATCCTTTAAGCCATTGTCTGTCTGAATTGCATTTTTAATGTTTCCAGTTAAATAAATGAATAGGTCTGGACACAACGAGCGCGGCGTCATGGCCCATTTACCTCCAATGAATCAACAAGTCCGTCCGCTAAGTGCTAAGAGACAGATATCAGCACTATCGAACCCCCCCACCCCTGGCCTGTCCCGTCACAGATACACCAGCCTCAGAGAAAGGGCAGATGGCTCATTACCATAAATAGGACAGTGAGAGCGAGTTAGGCCCCGCCATAAGGACACCGAACCCCCTCAAAAACATGTAAAAGAAGGGGCGGTTGCTAGGAGAAGAGAACGCGCCTCCCTCCGTCCAGCGCTCGTGTTCGCGGGCCGTCGCTGGAGCTCTCGGGGCCGGGGATCGGGGACAGATGGTGGATGGGTCGGCTTGATCCAGCGCTGTAGGATCTGGCAGCGGGTTCTCCTCGCACCTTCTCCTGCCCGGCCAGCGCCTCACCGTACACTAAGAATAGATCAGCACTGCGACATTTTGTCCTTTAACCGGGATCCGCAGTTGCATCGCGAGAAATGTTATTGCTCTTTCTGAAGCCTGTAAAGCTCGACATGCAAACAATTAAGCTTATTGAAACTTTAGACAAAAAAAAAACAAAAAAAATAGTGCTGGGCAACGATTAATCGCGCTTTTCCAAAATAAAAGTTTGGGTTTACATAATATATGTGTGTGTGCTGTGTATAATTATTTTGTATATACACACACATGCATGTATATATTTAAGAAAAATGTGTTATTTATGTATATACAGTATACATGCAAATATTAATCGCGCTTAATCGCATCCAAAATAAAGTTTGTTTAATATAAGTGTGTATATAATAATTGTATATATATATATATATATATATATATATATATATACTGTATATATATATATATATATATACTGTATATATATATATACATATATATATATATATATATATATATATATATATATATATATATTATACACAGTATACACACTTATATGTGAACTGAAAGTGAGCCAGTTGTGAATTTTGCACAGCCGTGGTCTGAAAAGATGTGAGACTAAAGAGATCTCATTTGGGATTTATGTTTCTAATATATATTTTTTTTTTTATTGTTTCATAATAAGGGCGTTTTTTAAGAGTGTCAACTGGAAAAATAAGTTTAAAATGTGCATATTACTATGTGTTGGTTCAAACTGTGCAAAATATTTCGCTCAATAGACCTTAATCAGGGTAGCGGCATTTAATTTTGACAGGAATGAAAACGAGGCTGTGAGGGATAGAAGTACAGTGTGTTCAATACTGAATTGTTCATTGTTCAGCTGAAGAAACATCTCTCTGAAAACAAGACAAAAACTGCATAAAACAGTTTTAAAAGTTGTGAGTTGTGAAAATGACATGATCTATTGGAGGAGCTATACAGTGCTTGCCATTGTAAAGACTGTAAGTCTATCCCTCACAGCCTCGTTTTCACTATGGTGTCTAAACTTAAGGCCGGATCGTGATGCAACAGACTGGCCATTAGGCACTTCTTGACCTTCTCAGACTCTAGCAGAGCGTTTGGAGAGAGACACACATATGCTGATCTAAAGCCCTTGAGACTCGAGCGTGAAGTCAAGGCACATGGGAGACTATCATTTGATAAGTCATTGAATACTGTTAAAAACACCAGCTGACTAATACTCCACATTTGTCCTTTTTTTTCAATGTGTTCTTTTTTCTATGAGGAAACTCAAACATTGTTATTCATAATCATTGGAGTGAATTTGAATTGGCCACAACATACAGGAAGATGCATTAAGAGTCCGGATACCTGAACTGTAGGCTATAAATCAACTTGTCATGATACTACTAGCAAATATTATTTATGATTGTTAAACTATTATTAAACAAAAGTAATATTGTTCTGAATGTGCTAATGTATTCACTTCCACACATCACTGCAACACATACCGATTAAACTTATTAATTGTTGGTCTTGTGCATCAGAAGGATGTTTAAGCTGTTGAATCAATTTTTGAGTTTTTAGCATCTCATTCTGTGCTTTGCTTTATTACATATTGTCAAATTAAAATAAGTATGAGCATCATGGTATTACCTTTTGGAAAATTTTGTGACATGCTGGTATTTTGAGGCTTGACAACATTGCATTTTGGGAGCAATTTTGCAAGTGTTTTCTTTCACGCCGGCAATGTCATTTTAGTTGCTAATATTTATATGCTAATATAGAATTCATTCATATTTAGAATTAGATTTTATTTTTATATTTTAACTTTTTATTTTAATTTTATTTTAAGTTTTAGTAACTTTTGTATATGTAGGCCTACTTGTGACCTTTTTTTGCCTTTGCATTTTTTTTATTTTAGTATATTAAATTTTTTAGGTTTAATTTAATTGGTTATAAGTTATATATTTATTAATTTATTAGTTAGTTACGTATTTAGTTAGTTATGTATTTAATTTATTAGTTAGTTATGTATTTAGTATATATATATATATATATATATATATATATAGGCCTATATATATATATATATGAAACACTATATTTTATATTTTTATTTATATATATACAAAATATTAAAATGATTTAATTAAATGAAATAATCTATTTATTAATGTCCTCTTAAACCATTAGGAGAGATGAAACACAATATTTTTATTTTATCTTTTATCTTTATTTCTATTAACAAAAGCAATAGTTTTAGTTATGCTTAACAATGTCAACACTGCACCCTGGTCAATAAACAGTAAATTATTAAATGTGATAGTTTTTGACAACAATTTTGTTTTGACAAGAAAATATGATTGATGTTCACCCCAAATAAACTCCCACCACAATGCCAGTAAGTTGTTAGTGGTTGCCAGGGCGTTGCTAACTGTTCACTAGGGTGTTCTGAGTGTGTTTTCAGGTCATTGCTGCAGTTATGTGTGTAATACAGTTGCTATAGGGCATTGTTAGGTGCTTGCAAGATATCATAACTTACAGTTAGAAGTTTGTTCAAATTAAGTGTCTGAGAAAATATGTAAATGACTGAGAGACATTAACAAGAAAAAGAGGGAAACTGGACTAATAAACACAAGAAATAAAGAATGCTAATAATGACAATAGAGGTCTGGCGTTAGCAGAAGTGTGTGTGTAATTATGTAAAGCGAGAAAGGAGAAGCTGCAGCCGTAGCCCCATTTCGCTGTCTCACCACCTCCCCATGACTCCTGGTTGCGTAGGAACACGAGGCCCATTCTGCCCTACGGACACACTCCTCGCTTCATTAGGCCCTGCTCACTGAGGCAGGGAGAGCGAGCCAGCACGCGTTCTTCACACACACACACACACACGGTTCCCCAAAATCCACCGAGCCTGCAGGCAAGGGTCACACACACACACACACACACACACACACACACACCCACTCATGAGGAAAACACACTCATCAACACATCTGCGGCCTCATTCGTTGTGTGTGTGTGTGTTTACTCTACTGTACATTTTCGCACTTACATTTGCACTTCACCTTAAAACACACACATAAATGCATAGTTCTGCTATGCGTTTGGATTGGTTCATTCAAATGTAATCTTCGTCGATTTCACGTATTCATTACTATGTCCCTCCGCCTCCCCAGCTCCACTTGCCTAGATCTGCTTCGAGGGGTTTCCCTCTCTCTAGCAGCAGCAACATGTTTCCTTTCAATTATGTTTCAAGGATTTAGCAGAACTGACTAACTGACTCGAGTCAGACCTTCAGACTGTTCCGACTTGCGATTTTCGTTAAATAGATGATCAAATCTACGGAAAGTCCCATTAACGTCCATTGATGGGGTCAAAACGTTTATACTATAACTCTAATAGAGTATTTAAGCTTCACCCACCAAGTATCTATCACTTGCAAAGCCTAGCAACTACCTTAGGACATGCTAGCAATGTGTTTAAACATGCTAGCAACATGTTAAAGCTAGAAAAGTGCTAATTCGTGTTAGCTGTGTGTTAAAACATCCTCTCAACATGCTAATTCATGTAAGCTGTGTGTTAAAACATGCTATTAATGCACTAATTCATGCTAGCAACATGCTAATTCTAGTTAGCAATGTGCTTAAACTGTCTGTCTGTCTGTCTGTCTGTCTGTTTTTCTTTTTTCACTGTTCCTTCAAAACCTTAAAGCTTCTTC
Organism: Squalius cephalus; assembly: GCF_949319135.1. Taxonomy (NCBI): domain Eukaryota; kingdom Metazoa; phylum Chordata; class Actinopteri; order Cypriniformes; family Leuciscidae; genus Squalius; species Squalius cephalus. Next base: position 32,947,613 of record NC_137142.1, read on the forward strand.
AGACTTGCAAAGCTTTCTAAGCCATCGTCCAAGTTTGCCTTGACAAACTGTTTTTTTTTTTTTTATCTAGTTGAAGTGTTAACTTAAGTATAAACTGTCTCTGCCTTATTATTTTCTTTCTTCGGTTAAACTTCAAACTTTTTGGACAGTCTTAAAAATAAAGGTGTTTTTGCAGCGATGCAATTAAAAAAAAAAAAGTATGGTTCCCCAAAGAACCTTTCAGTGAACAGCAGTTCTTCAAATAACCATTTTTATTCTTGCACACTGAGTCCGAAATTCGCGTCCTAAATTTTTGCACGTTAAAAAAATAAATATAGGCTACGACCGCTACGACCTCATGTTAGGTCAATCACGCTTGCACACTGCCTCCGAAAATTTTAGTCCGTCATAAAAAAATTCGGTTCAGGTTCGATTTTCTGCGTTTTTCGCATAGCAAGCATTTTGAATGGTGTTTTGACAATTCAGAGCCACCGAATCACGAATACGAAAAAACGCATGCGAACTCGGTGTGCAAGGACCTGTGCCACACAACGCGAGGTCGTATTTATTTTTTTAACGTGCGACAATTTCGGACGCGAATTTCGGACTCAGTGTGCAATGACCTGTGAAATATCATAAATCTAAAGAAACTTTTTCCACTATAAACAACCTTTTGTGGAATGGAACGATTCCATGGATATTGAAGGTTCTTCATGGAACCATCAAAGCCAATAAAGTCTCTTTATTCTTAAGAGTGCAGAAAAACTCAAAGACTGAGTGTCTTTTTCAACTCTGCCATTTTTAATAAAACCAGGTTTCATAAAAGGTTTCCAAGTTTGGAGAAATAAAAAAGGAGACTCAGATTGGTCAGTTGCTGTCATACAAGAGTAGCCTAAGTGTTTTTAAAGTATTGTTTTATATGTTTTGCATAATCATTTGGTCTTTAAAGAACTGTTTCTTTATTGAATAAAAGTATTACAAACAACTTTAACATTGAATTAAAGTAAACAACTTTAGCATTGAATTAAAGAATTACTAACAACTTTAAATTTGATATAAAGTATTACAAATTAAATTACATTCAATAAGGAGAAACAATTGTGAAATCAAAGACTTCTCACTAGTGATTTTTCTTTGCACATTCCCATGTACAAGATACAAACACAGGCACATGTGATATGTAGACGTATCAGTCCCGCGTGATGATGTTGTCTGGGGTGTGAAGTTCTCCGTTAGAACAACGATGGCAGCTTTAGCATGTGCTTCGGCCCACGCTGGGGCTGATGGTGCCAGTGACAGCGGCAGACACAGCATCACAATTGTCCCACAAGACAAAAGTGCACTTGTGCCTGAGGCTGTGGGTGAGGGGCTCTTCCCTGCACTGCGTTCCTCTACCAAACACTACTATAGCTAGGGCTGGGTGAAAAATATTGATTTCTTGATTTTAATTCATTTTTAAGAACCGATATCATTTCCTAAATCCCAAGATTTAGGAATGTTTTAGGGTATGTTTACAACGATGTTATAAAAACAGAAAAGTGTTTACTTTGCATTTTTCCTGTGCAGATGAAACGATCCCCGTTCACAAAGTCTGTGTTCGAAATCCCTCATTCACTATTCCCCTCCACTAATATAGTGAATGAAAATGAGTGAGTGAATTCGGACACTGCACATACTTTTGCACACACACACACACACACATGCATGACGTCACCGTTTTCACAAATTCGTGTTTTTGTGAGGCGATAACAGTATCTTTTTCAAAAATGTGCACTTTGAAACCCGTTTTCAAAAGTTTGTGTTTTCAGGCCCTCAAAACACGTTGTCGTGTAAATGAACGGCTGAAACGCATTAAAAGTTTTCTGTTTTTAGTTGAAAATGGTGTCGTGTAAACGGCCCCTCTGTATTAGTAAAGTTCGGATCATACTGACCCTGATCTTTGAATCCCATTCAGCAAAATGAACATCAAAGTCATTTCGCTGATTTCAGCAGAATATTAAAATGTTGGTAACAATTTAGTTTAGGGTCCAGTTCTCATTATGAACTAGTTGCTTATTAGCATGCATATTACTAAGATATTGGCTGATAATTAGAACTTATTAAGCACATATTATTCTGCATGACCTTAATCCACCCAAACAACTACCTTACTAACTATTAATAAGCAGTAATTAGGAGTTTATTAAGGCAAAAGTGATAGTAAATAGTGAGAACTGGACCCTAATCTAAAGTGACCATCTGGTCTGAAGATCATAATACTTAAATGTAAGCTTATTTTCACCTGTTTTACCGCATTGAATAGAAATGATGGCTGTGAAACTATTACCCCTGAGATCATCAAGATGAGAAACGACTCGATGAAAAAGAAAGGATTCATATAATCACAATAATTTGTGTGTCTGTTTAAAAGCTTGAGTTGATCTTTTGTTTTGGTGTCTCACTTGAACAGCCGCCAGTTCATCTAACAAAAGCCTTTCTAAACAGGCTTGAAACACAATACACTAGTTTGAGGTGCAAATCAGATTATCCTATTGATCCTGTGTTGTTTTATTGCCTCTGTAAATTTTGTTTTTCTTCAGTAATAGTTGTTTTATACAGGCCAATGAACACCTTTGGCAGTTAATTAAGTGAAAAGTGAACAAGTCTGAGTCGTAAAGTCTTAAAGGAACGAATCAAGTCACAATGTGCAGGATGTATTTGTAATTTTCTTTTTTCACTGTTGGATTGTCGCAGGTTTACTTGCCCTCCATGCATATCTTTCATATGTGTGTTTACACTTCATCTTATTATATTGCTTTTCTGATATCTTTTTTAAAGCCAGTCGATATGGCACTAAACCCCATCAATATGACAAAAAAAGTGTTTATTTATTCTGTATATCTAGGCCAAATCAGACTGAGACTGTGGGTTAATTTCACTGCAGTTTCTGCGTCTTTGCACTGCATGTCGAGTGTTTTATTAGCATCATGTGTCTATCAGCACAGATAAGAGTCGAGCAGGAGCTGTTGACACATTTCATAAAGGCCTGACACACACAAAGGCCTGTCAAACACGGGGCTTCTGTAAGCAAACACACTCCACTGTCACAGTGTTTAATAAGGCTCTCTGTGTCAGCCAAACGCCACCCGTGGAGATCATCCACACTTCACATCTGGAGAAGCAGAGAGTCTGTCCAAACGCCGCCTGCTTGTGTTTAAAGTCCCCATGAAATCAAAATTGAAGTTCTTTGTCTTTTAGTATGAATTTGTCAGCCTTATAGTTATGCTAGTGTGCTCCAAAACAATTATAAAATTCACATTTAGAAGATATAAGCATTGAAAACAGTTTCTCACTACCGCCAAATATGGATCAATGATTTTGATGACATAACTCTGCACTTCAGCTTCTCATCAGATTTTCTGTCCAATCAAATGCTCTCTAGAATCTGAAGCTCCGCCCCCTACACTATAAAAAGACGCTGATGCTGCGGCTGAAATCATGTCACTTGTTCACACATTTACTATTTTCTACATGGTGAACGGCACATAGTGCACTATATAGGGGATAGGGAACGATTCAGACAGTGTAAATATGCTTTCCATTGCGAATGAAGTCTGATTTCACGTCAGAGTCACGTGAACCGCCACAGCTCCGGTCCAGAGACACGATACACAGAGCGGATCATATGATCGAGTCGCTCAGACCAGAAAACATATCGGACCCGTTTGATATTCTGCACAGAATGCTGTATTTTAAAGCGATATGGAGGAGATCAGGAGGAGAAACGGTTAGAGATTAGGAGGAAACTGAGGCTTTACCGAGTTCAACGGCTCTGGCGGAGCTGTGATATAAACCAAACGCTATTGGCTATTTTTAAAAAGGGGAGGAGCTGTTCGATATGCCCCACCCCGTTTTCCTGTTTCAGTGGAAATTACATCAACACATGAAATTATGCTTCGCATTTCAAGGCACTCCAGTGGGCCTTTAATAGTATTATCTTCTATGACTCATGTGCATCTTTGTTGTGTATGTGTGTGTGTGTGTGTGTGCGTGTATTTCTTGAAAAGATCATTTTTAGGAATTATATTTTTTGCACAAGTCATCCAACCAGAATCATTATTTTAATTGTTATATTACACACTATTTCAAGCCCTAATCATAGCACCGCAAAGGGACAAAATGGTGAAAACTGTCAATATGGTTTTTATTTTTTAGAAAGAAAAGAAACACAAGGCAGATGGCCAATGGGAGTGCCACAGTTAGTCGGCACTTGCCCTCAGGTGAATGCAAATAGTTCTTGTTAACCCGGTTTGGCGGCCCTTACGCCTTTATCTATGTAAATGCTAAACTGCCAGAAAGTGAAGGCGGTGACTTGTGTGTTCAGGATATGCCTTCAGGATTTTGTGAGACATTGTACATTGTATTTTGACATACAGTTGACAAACATTGAATCTGAATCCCAAATAGGGAGTTGAGAGATGTTTTAACACCATAGCAACTTCATAGTAAGACTCTGGCAACCACCTAAAACACCCAAGCAACTGCAGTAACACTTGGGTAACAACCCAAAACACCCAAGCAACTGCATAGTAACAACCCAAAACACCCTAGCAGCTGCATAGCAACACTCTGGCAACCACCCAAAACGCCCAAGCAGCTGCATAGTAACAACCCAAAACACCCTAGCAGCTGCATAGCAACACTCTAGTAACCACCCAGGAAACTGCATAGCAACACTCTAGCAACCACCCAAAACACCCAAGAAATTACATAGCAACACTCTGGCAACAACCCAAAATACCCAAGCAACTGCATTGCAACACTCTGGCAAAAACCCAAAACACCCTAGCAGCTGCATGGCAACACTCTAGCAACCACCCAATACACCCTAGCAGCTGCATGGCAACACTCTAGCAACCACCCAAAACATCCTAGCAGCTGCATAGCAACACTATTGCAACCACCCAAAACACCCAAGCAGCTGCATAGCAACATGCTAGTAACCACCCAAAACATCCTGGCAGCTGCATAGCAACACTCTGGCAACCACCCTAGCAGCTGCATAGCAACACTCTGGCAACCACCCAAAACACCCAAGCAGCTGCATAGCAACACTCTAGCAACCACCCAAAACACCCAAGCAGCTGCATAGCAACACGCTAGCAACCACCCAAAACATCCTGGCAGTTGCATAGCAACACTATTGCAACCACCCTAGCAGCTGCATAGCAACACTCTGGCAACCACCCAAAACACCCAAGCAGCTGCATAGCAACACTCTGGTAACCACCCAAAACACCCAAGCAGCTGCATAGCAACACTCTTGCAACCACCCAAGACATCCTGGCAGCTGCATAGCAACACTCTGGCAACCACCCAAAACACCCAAGCAGCTGCATAGCAACACGCTAGCAACCACCCAAAACATCCTGGCAGCTGCATAGCAACACTCTGGCAACCACCCAAAACACCCAAGCAGCTGCATAGCAACATGCTAGCAACCACACAAAACATCCTGGCAGCTGCATAGCAACACTCTGGCAACCAGAGATGAAGGTGATTGTATTCAGTATTGTGGATGCAGAAAGAGGAAAAGCCTAAATGTTGGCAATTTCTTCAGGATGGAGTGGAGGTCAAGCAAGTTTGCATGTGAGATGATAGAATAACAGAAATGAGTCTGGCTCTAATGCGATACTGAAGACTGCAGAGATGGGTTTGCAGACTAGAGTACATTAAAGAGCTGCTTTAATTCAATAACCCTCCACTTCCAGATACCATGTCACGGCTCGTTTTGATGAAGTACAGCAACAAGCGTATCCATGCTTGCATGAGAGCAAGAGGATAGCACAGCAAATTATCTGGTGAACAAACCGTCCTGGTCATTAATGGAGTGTTTTATTAGCTTAAAGCCACCTGGAATGGAGTGGAGGGCCTGTGAGTTGGCTGGGCAGAAATGCAGTGTGTGTGCGGCGTGAAGCGAGGCATTTGCGCCTACTTTCCAATGGTCTGATTCATTTTCTGCATGAAAGGCTTTCAGTGAGCTGACTACAGCAGCCGCTAGCCTGCTCAGATTTATGGGCTATTAAAACAGCAGGGTATCTGACCACTACACCAGCAGCACACACACATATGAACACCATCCACTCCCAGACAGCATGGACACACCCTTACACACCATCAACCCCGGCTCACTTCATCTCTCCATCCTTTCCTTTCACTTTCAGTTCCAAGATTTAACATTTTTATTCGTCATGAATAATGTTGGCTCCTTGATGAATTGCTTTTTTTTCGCTTCGGATAAAAGTATCTGCTAAATGCATAAATGTAAATAAGTAATAATAATATAATTAATACTAAACAAATATCAATAAGGCAATGAGTAGCCAAACATACAGAGAACATTTCCTTTGTTGTTTTTTTATTCTAATCCTTCTTACTTGTCCAACCGCTCAAACACACGACACCCTTTTCAACTAAAAACGTAAAACTTTTATGCATTTTGGCCGTTTATTTACACGGCAACAGCATTTTGGACGCCTGAAAAATTAAAACTTTTGAAAACGGGTTCAAAAACAGTGACGTCATGCACACTGGCCTGGCATGAATAATACAGTGTTTTTAGCCGTTTTTCGTGGATCCGTGTGAACTGGGATCATTTTGACAATGGTGTCTCTCGTACGCAATCGTCTCTGTACGCAAAAAATGCAGAGGAAAATTTTTCAGTTTTTACATCGTTGTCGTGTAAATATACCCTGAATTAACACACAACCTATTTTACTTAAATTATTTGGTGTATTTCTGGATGAAATTGGAAATTCAATGAAAAAATAGTAAAGGTGGGACTCTATTTTTGAAAAATTGGGAAAGACATGAAAAATCTGTGATGTCTGGCATAAAGGAAAGACATGAGATGCAGAGCAAGTTATTCAGTTTTCATAAATAATTATAAACTTTTTTTTTATTTGGAATAACTGATGAATTATGTACACTAAGATCAGTAATGAATATTTAGAAATTGTCAGTCTTTATTTCATGTTGACTTTAACGTATGATCCTTTCTTAGAACAACACACTTGTTGGTCTTGGAACAATATTCTAATCGACCATTAAAGTTTCAGGGTTAGTCTAAGGATGTGTTCATACTTGGCAGGTTTAGTTTGATTAAAACGAAACCTAATGCGATTGCTCTGTTAATGCGGTTCATAAGTGTGAACGCTGCCATCCGAACCCTGGTGTGCACCAAAAAAGCGAACCGAGAGCGCTGTCGACAAGTAGCGGACACTTTAGTAAAGTGCACAAGAAAAGGTGCAGTTCGACTGAAATATGAATGCAACACGGACCAAAGACATCTTAACGAACCAAAAACAGGAAGTGATGTCACAAGATGCAACCCTAATAAGGACAGATTGCTTTAGCATACCTGTTTTTTCTCGTCATATTTGCGATGTTGCCCATCACAGTTCTGTACCATAGACGGTAAAAGAAATGGACACAGCGATCCCATTGATTCAACGGAGAAAAGTGAAGTCAATTAGAAGCACTCACTTCCTGATGGCCGAGCGTACTGCGCAGACTCAAACTGAGCTTGACGGCGTAGATGTGACGTCTGTCTTCTAGTAGCTGTGCCAAGAGAAATCTGAATCATTCCCTTACGAAACTTGCAGAGACGGAGAGCGTGATTATTAGCTGTCCATGAGCGAGGAGCAGGAGCAACTTTTGCTAAGTATTCTGATTAATTATTGTGTCATTTTGCCTCCACGTCCCCACGATTGCGCGCGAGCTTCTCCTCCTGTCCATACGGTAATCTCTCTACTGTGCGACAGAGAGTCGCGTGGTTATGACGCAATCGTTAGCCTATTTTTACAAAAACTGCTTCTACGGGGCCATAACGTAAGATACAAGGTAATGGAGCCTTTTATACATTTTCGTGTTTCTTTAGAAATAAATAATGGACAAATGGAGTCTTTAAATGCCTCAGATGTAAAGTTATTTACACCAAAATGAATGGGAGTCAATGGAATGCTAACAGCAGGTGATGTCTGCTAATCAATGACGGCGCCCGGGGAAGCTTCAGTTTTTTCTGAAAGATTACCCCCTTGTTCGGTACAGGATCAGAACCGTGTCAGATCTTCATTTGTGTGTGTGACAGAGGGATTCCTGCCACTGTTTTGACTTCTTCGTACATTTTATAAGCTCTTCACGAGTTCATATACAGCGAGCGCATTTAGCCCAGAAAATATTCGTCATAAAAGCCATAAAAGTTTTGTGTCTTTAGGTTCAGTGTTTATAATGACGTGTAAGCGGACCAGGACTAAATGTATATTTTCTTTTTTGCTCCGGACCAAAAGAACCAAGAGTATTATACGAGCTTATCAACCAATGATTTGCTTCTGATTCTAAGTGTATAGGGTAAGTGAAAACGTTAAGGATGTTGCATAGAAATGTTATTCAAGATCCATGTCTATTTGTGGTGGAACATGTCCTGCTTGGCAAATGCTGCTCAAACACCAACCCCAATGGCAAACATGTGGCTCCTTAACACACTCTTTGTCCTCAGAAGCATCTATTTACATGATTGCTCAAAAGCTTCCTTCAAAATCAGGCCAAAACATGTCGTAACTCAATTGCTCCGAGCCGGTCTCTTTCAATTCTTTTAGTTCCTCAATCTGATTAGATTGGACCAGCACAGAGTAAGTCTTTTTAAAGGCTGATCTCCAATCAGCTCTATTGGCAAGTTGATTGTTATATCTTGTCTCCCAACCATACTGCAACTTCATTATCTCTGGGAATTATGGGAGGGCTTGTGGGAGAACGGGGAATCTGACAAAGTGCCCCTTAGCATGAATAGCTCTGATCAAGATCATAATGCTACAGTGGTCACTGTGATTTTGCCAAGTAAGACATGATCCTGGATCAACATATTTTGTTGATCCTGGAATAACATTCCTGTCCCAAAATGTTGTCCTTACCCTATCCTTACCCCTAAACCTAACCCTACCCATAACTTTTCCCTAAAATCAGAGGGAAATGATAGGTGAATAACACTGATGTTGAAGGCACCTCACCATGGTTCTAAGCCTAAACTTCATAAACTGTAAACTTGTCCCTCAAATCTGATTGGTTGATTGGAAAGTTGTTCCAGGATCAACAAAGATGTTGATCCAGGAACATGTGGTACTTGGTGAAATCACGTTCACCTGCTACGGTCAGGACTGAACGGACATGAACGTCCTCTGACACTTGATATCATGTTCACAATAATCCTTCTCAGTGACTTTGATTTTGCTTAGAAGAGCGAGTTCCTGGATCAATCCCTTTTTCCCTTGTTCAATATTGTATTATGTTATTTTTATTTTTTTTATTTCTACAGTCAATTCTGATCATCAAGGGCCTGTTTCACAGACATCTTATTTGGATTTGCATTGAAAAAAGGTGTGAAGCAGTAAAGGTAACTGATGCTAAAACCATTGGAAACCAATTGCATTACTTGAAATAAAATAAACAGTAACTGAAATATAATATAAAAAACTTCAAACTTATTTTATTTCAGCTAGTCGCCATAGCAACATTTATCATTTTCATTTCGTTTAACTTGATGTTCCATCTCTATGACTGATAGATCTGTGAAATCCCTAGAAATACAGGAAAAAAGAAGCTAAGATTTTTGTGAAAGCCCAATCCGGAACACTAAGCCTAAACCAAACACTACAATCTGATTGGCTGACAGGTATGTTGTTCCAGGACCAACAAGGATGTCCAGGAACGTGTCCTATAAAACAAAAGGTCTTTTATTTTCAGCATGTAAGCAAAGCTTTGAAAAACAATAACTCATCTGCAACACATCAAAGAATCGATGCTTGAATATGCACTTTCAATTTACCGCATTTAATTTACAAGTGACAATGTGTTGTTGACATTGTCTAGACACATACTGAATCACATGTGCAGTCCTATCACGCAAGACTGTGAGAGAAAATGGTCTTGTGTTTAGTCGATTAACAGGGAGAGTGGGGTAAGATGAGCCAGTTTTTACTTATGTGGATCTCAAGGCAAGGGAAATTGAGACAGAAGTACAATGAAGACATCCACTGTTAATTTGGGATGTTGCCTATAAACTGAAAATTAAAAAATGCACCTATGACAAAGAGCCTTGAAAATATGACCTCAGAAAAAAAAGTGTTCATGTGACTCAACTTACCCCAGGCTAGGGGTAAGTTGATCCCAGTCAGTGGGTAAATTGAGCCATATGGGGGTAAATTGACCATCCTATCTTTCACTTTTTTATGCAAGCATAATAATAAAAAAAAACTTGCCTCTTTAAAATAATAATTTAATAACACTCTTACCTTTCTAAACAATGTTAACCCTCTGGGGTCTGAGGTGTTTTTGGGGCCATCATATTGTCCGTCATATTTCGGCCGAATGTATCGTTTTTATGAAATATTAGGGCATATAAATGTTAATTGCAGTTTAATATGTTGCTTATACAAAGACATTTTATTTCAACACAATTTAGTCGATTTTCTCCATTTCAAAAAGGTTGAACCACTGGTTCAATTTACCCCACATCATCTGGCTCACTTTGCCCCATAGCCACCATTTTGGTAAAAACTTAGCAATTCAGGATAACCTTTAGCTTAATGATTCACATGGTTTTAAATGTTGACAAATCACCAACATGTACCATACACAACTTTAGACCTAGATCAATTTGCTTTGACAAAACGGCTAATATACCTGAAATGCAGAAAATTTACTTTAACAAGCAAAAAAGGTGTTTTTGTGGAAAAGACAACTTCCCTCTTGTCCCATGTGCTTCTCCTCTTCACAGCAATATATAAATGATGGAGTCCTTCAAAATGTATGGTCCCATGACACCAAATGTGCATAGTTGCCTAGAAACAGGGGGTGGGTCAACTTACCCACTGGCTCATTTTACCCCACTCTCCCCTAATGCAAATAATAAAACATTGTACAGAGTCAAAGACGGCGTGTTTGATATCCCTGTGGTTCAGGATACCAGCGGCAACAGAAAGGGGTTCGTTTCCATTGCAAAAGACTCAAGAAATCCTGTTCGTCCAGTTAAACGACTAGATAAGTGTCGTATTTCATAAGGACAGACTGTTACAATGACCTGAATTCCTCTTGGTATAAATCCCCCGGTATTATCACTAAACTATGGGTTTCACAGCACGTAAGTACTAGGCTAGTGGTGCTTGAAACCTCCTTATCGTCAATCATCCAATCAACAATACAGTGGTTTTCTTTGCCTGTAGCTCAAATAGAGGAAATCCAGGCGCCTTGCCTCCATTTCAGGCGATGCTAGTGTTCTCGCTGCATGCCGTAGGTGAGAAGTCTTGTGCGACTGCCTTTGCAACCATGTGTGAGAACAGCACTTTGGTGAGACGGAGCAGATGCACACAAGCAACGAGGTCATACAGTTGTGACTGTCTCCTCCAGCCCTGTTGCTTAATCCTCTTGTACTCGTTTACAGGTCACAGGCAGTCTGTGCAATCATTTCCCCTGTTTACCCTTGAAAACACTTGCCTGTTTTATAAAGTCATTTACTGTTGATTAAACAAGCACTTTAGGCGTTAACAGCGCTTTTAACCTTTCACACTGGGCTTTTTACACTGCATTTCACCCTGGGTTATTGTCCTGTTAAACCCGGGGCTAAGCTTGAGTAAAGCAACGTTTCACACTTGTAATGTGCGCCGGCGAATTGCGACTCTAAAGAAATGTTATTTTTAAGAACAGACAAACAATCATAAACTCAAAGTCACCATGCATTCAAAATGGACAATTCTTATTTTTTATGCAATATTGCAGTATTTATTATAAATGATTTATCTGTGCACGTCATTATTTTTTTTTTAATTCATGTGCCTCGTAATCTTGGATCAAAATAACTTCCCCTCCCTCTTGAGCGACATCTCTTCTCTGATGATGTGTTTACTGGCGTGAAGGCGGGGCAACCTGTCACTCACATGATCGACCAATAGCAAACCACAACCATCCAATCAATTCCCCAAGGACAAAATCGAGCCCTGGCCTACATTTGTTCTTGTTTGAGAAGCCATTTCATTTAAACGCCCACTGAAGTGCCTTGAAATGCGCAACATAATTTAATGTGTTGACGTAATTTCCACTGAAACAGGAAGACAGGGCGGGACATATCGAACAGCTCCTCCCCTTTTTTTAAATAACCAATAGCGTTTGGTTGATATTACAGCTCCGCCTCAGCCGTTGACCTCGGTAAAGCCTCAGTTTCCTCCTAATCTCTAACCGTTTCTCCTCCTGATCTCCTCCATATCGCTTTAAAATACAGCATTCTGTGCAGAATATCAAACGGGTCCGATATGTTTTCTGGTCTGAGCAACTCGATCATATGATCCGCTCTGTGTATCGTGTCTCTGGACCGGAGCTGTGGCGGTTCACGTGACTCTGATGTGAAATCAGACTTCATTTACCACAATGGAAAGTACCCTATCCCCTATATAGTGCACTATGTGCCATTCACCAATAGTAAATGTGTGAAGAGTGACCGAGTTTTAGCATCTATTATAGTGTAGGGGGCGGAGCCTCAGATTCTAGAGAGCATTTGATTGGACAGAAAATCTGACGAGAAACTGAAGTGCAGAGTGATGTCACCAAAATCATTGATCCATATTGGCGGAAGTGATAAACTGTAAGTTTTCAATGCTTATATCTTCTAAATGTGAATTTTGTCATGGTTTTGGAGCACACTAGCTTATAAATAACAGTAAGGCTAACATATTCATACAAAAATCCAAAGAAATTATATTTGGATTTCATCACAACACAAGAAAAGACTATCACAACTAGCGTTTCATGCCGACTTTAACAGTGCTTACCTCGTTAAAAATGCACATGCTCTGTATATGTCACAGACACTTTCACACGCTGTGATTAGTTTCACCATCTGAGTGAAAATTACTTACCCATAACTCAGTTTAAAACATGGAAGAAGATAATGCAGGGTTACTTTAACACATGTGTTTACAAAATGCACTCTTAAAAAAGTTTCCAAAAGGGTGTTTTTGCAGTGATGCCATAGAAGAACAATGTTTGGTTCCCCAAAGAATCTCTCAGTCAACAGCAGTTCATTTTTTCTTAGTATGAAGAACATTTGAACAATCTGAAGAACCTTTTTGCACTATAAAGAAGCTTTTGTGCAATGGAAATATTAAATGTGCGTCAATGAAAGGTTCTTCATGCAAACAGTGATGCCAAAAAATAACCTTTATTTTTATTTAAGAGTGTGTGAAAAGCCCAAATTATTTTATATCAAACTCAGTACTAAGTTTGTAAATATTTAGGTTTAACTGCAAATTAAATGGAAAAGATCAGAAAACAATCAGCAAACGTTGAGATTAAACAGAGAATTTGAGGAGAATTCGTATTAAAGAAGGGGGGGGTGAAAACACATTAAATAGAGTGGAATGGCGCGCGCCAAGAAGCTTCACCACTAGCGCTCGCGCGCGCTGCTGCAGTTGCCAGGGGATCGCGAAGGGGAGGGGTTATGATTGGCTGAAGTGGGTCTGTTGCCTTGGCAACGAGAAAGGGGTTTGGTAGCGTTGCTGTGCGGCGTGATCTGTGCGCAGCGCGGATGGAGGAAACAGTTTGAGGCTGAAACACTCCGACTACTGACGCGCTTCAGCGGAAAACGGGTCCGCGCGCTTGCATGTGAGTAACCAAACCCAGTTCGGAGCTTTCTGTGGTGTCGATGGAGTTTATATGTGTGTGACTAGCGCAGAAAGTTAACATTCTACCAGCAAGTTCACGTGAAAAAGCATGGGCGGTTATCAGGCTGAGCTTCGGTTCCTGTATTGTTTCTCAAGTGCTGTTGTTTGTTGTCGTTCACATGTCGAATTTCACGGCATTCTAAAACGGAATCATTTAAACGCGCGAACATTCCTTCGCTTCTGCCATGTGCTCGAATCCAGCAAACAACTTCTTTTGTGATCGAGGACACTTGCTCAAGTGTTCTCACGCACTTCTGAGTGGAATACCGATATGTGCAATTATTCTGAGCGTCAGTCTTTGTCTTTGCTTCTGAAATCGAATTCGCGCGAAACAAATCAATTTCAAAAATGTTTCAACGTTCCATTCGTTTGTGACGAGATTCTATTGTCTTTTCATATTTGTATATGTGAGTAGCTGATTAATAACCTGAATGTGAACTTTTTTAAACATGCTTTTTTTATTATTATTAATCAGTGTATGTCATACTAAAAGACCATAATATGTGATATATTTGGTTCTAAAATGATTCTAGTTCACATCATAATGTTACATTTTATATTTATTTGAATTAATAAGGGAAAGTGTATGTTTTAGATGCTGTAACCAGTCACCATTTAGTTTATTTTAACTAGTTTAATCAACTTATTGCAGTTCACTTAAATAGTGCTTTGGTGAGACACTTTTTAAAACCCCAATTAATAGTAAAAAAAATGCATAATACTTCCGGAAAATGTTTAAAAATAGTTTTGGATGGAGCATATCACATTACTTAATGTCAGTAACCCACATTTCTGACTGATTTGCCATCATGTAAATATTTTTTATTGGAATAAAGTGATTTTATTTATGTGGTTTTCATTGGTTTGTAGATGTTAGTAACACAACAGCAAGACTTCTAGGGTGCTTTATTAGTGATGGATGGATTAAGGTTATTATTTAGCTATTTTTTTTAGATTATCACCATTGGGCAATAATTGTGATTGAATAACACTGGTTTTGCTGCCTGTCTTGTTGATGAATTGTGCACATTTTCAAGTGTCAAATATTGTTTTGTGAATTAGATGAGTCAATAAGTGTTCATATAAATCAGCAGTGGCGTTCCTCCTTATTAGATATTGCTATTGGCATTAGTTATAAAACAAAAACGTATTGTTTGATGAGCACTGTTGTTTTAGTCTAAATGAAACTATAACATGTTACAAACGTTGTACTGGAAGTCACAGTCATGGGTTATCTGAGTCATAACACCTACACTCAGTGTCAGGGATGTTTTTAACAGGAAACATTTGAGTTAGGCCTAACTTTACTCAGTAAATAACTTAGTTCCTCTCAGGTCTCGGTAGAAACATCGAGCCAGTCTTGCAGGGTTTTGAAAAGAAGCCAGTGCGTTGCCATATGAGCTCCATTCACTGGAAGCTTGACCTCATTGACATGATGCAATCTGTTCACCGGATAATCGCTTTCAGATCAAGTCTGCTCATTGATTGAATATCCTTTGCTACTTTTCCCCAAGGCTCAAGTCACAACAACTTATTATGCCAATGATCACATCTCCAATTCATAGCCCGTTTTCCTCACATCATTCTAAAGTGATTTTGAATCCCTTAAATGCTGAAGGTCTTGGCATGGCATTACTTCACAAGAAAGTTAACAGCTGTGGGAATTCTCTTCTAATCTTATCAAGATGTTTTTATGACACTGTGGTCGCATGTATTGTGTTTAGGTTAATGTCTGAGACACCAGTAATTGCAGCTGGAAAAGTAAGAAACCGAAAAATATTGAGATTTACCACAAATTAAATTCCTTTAAATGGGACTTTGGTGAACAATAATGTGTAGATGGGATTGGTTGTGTATGTGTATTGGTTTCTCATTGAACGGTATTATTATAGCCTAATGCTCAGCCCCGATTAAGAAGTGGTACCTCATAAATGTCAAATAGGTTAATTGAGTTAAAGACATACTTTTTAATTGTGTGGTTGATGGGGTTGTGGGTTGGTAAGTTCTCCAATTTCAACAGATGTTGTTTATTAACCGCAAGACCCAAGATAAACAGCACACAAAGACGACAAGATAAAAGAATCAACTGCTCAACCTGTTGTTTAACTGCCAGCTGAACAGACTCCCAGTAGAAGTGAGTCTTTGGTGCGCTTTGGAAAGTTAAAAGGTTATAGTCTTCCAGAAAGAACTTTTTAATTGTGTAGTTCTTTAGGAAACGAGTATAGCGCTTTAAAGAGCCCAGAAACCCAATGCACTGATCTGAAGAGCCTTTAATGAAACATCAAGAAGTCATTTACTCTCCAAAGAGCCGTGAAGCTCAAAACGAGAACCGTATGAAAATGTATGGAGAAAGTGCAACAAAAAAAAAAACATCTTTATTTTTAAGAGTGTAAGTGTTTTTGGTCATATTAGCCGTCAGTTCAACATGAAATCAAAATGGACACTTTTTTTAACTTTCATAAAACATGTTTTTTTGGTCTTGTTGGAAAAAGATTCCAAGTGCACATCATAAAATGTGTTAAAATATCAATTTGCTTTATAAAGCCTCTGAAACGGCCTCTGACATCCTCAAGCCTTTTAATTTCTGACCCCCTCCCCTCCAACCACCTGTCATAGAGATTAAACACCATCCAATCAATTCTTTATGCATACATTTAAGATGCATATTTTTTTTTCTGCATTCAATAACATATTTCACTCAAAACGTCATATTATGGAAGTACATTTTTTTATGTTCATGAAAGGTGAATGTTTGTATCAAATGAAAGTGTGATAGTATTCATTCATTTCATTCAATACATTCTTCTATAACGATTGTTTTGATTGTAAATACCTCTGCAGAAATGTAGAGATAAGATTATATGTAAGATGACCTGGCGGTAGAAGTCTGCCCTCGGGTTGATCTGTGAATTCTGGGAAGTTACTGTCCCAGTGAGAGCCTCTTACTCAAGTGAATGGTGAATGAAACCCCTCACTGGTGTGTTTTAATGGACTACTCAAGTTAGTTCTGCTTTCATTTCTTTGTCGCCTACATGACTAAGGCAAAACACTTTTTGAGATGCATTGGAAGCATTCGGGAATGCCTGTAGAGAACGGAAGTGTTCACTGATGAGGATGTGAATTGGCTGAATGGATATTTCTCCGGATGGGTGTTGCAGACATTATGGGATGTCCTGTCTTAGAAGTGGAACTAAACACACAAGGGAAACTCTGGGTCTGTCATGTTCCACAACAAGCAAAATATGTCATGCATGTTGAGAACTAACTCTGAAACAATGGCGAATATGCCGGAAGATGATTGAAAACTAGAATTTGCGGTTGCATGTTTAGTCAGTGACGAAGAAAAGCTTACGTGTGGCTCACTTGCTCAGCTTTAGAAGTGATGGACGTTGAATCATTGATGTGCATTTATTGAGCTTATTCAATTTTCCTGGTTTAAATTAGATCTCGTTGACCTTGAGACCTTGCGTGCGCACGTGTCCCGACTAGGGTTGGGAATCTAATTAAGAACCAGTTCTTAAAGTGAACTGGAATTTTAAACTGAGCTTTTCTATGATTCACTCCATCAGAAGCATTAAAAGAAATCACAATCGGAGTCATTATATTGCGTGTGTAATTCTCATCACTAGTCACGCCTCATCCGCCCAGTTTCTGGAATCAGTCACCGGCCGCGTTGACGCTCATGTCTGTTGATAGTATCTGGCCTTTGTTTGCAGGTGACTGTGTAACGCCTGCAGCTGCTCGTCACTTATCAGCTAGACGTCTCCTCCTCCTCGTCCTCCGCCTCCCTATTATCCGTTTTCTTCTTTCCACCCGACCAGGAGGAGGGAAATACCCCAAGATCTCCAAAGGCCGCAGTTGTCTTGGTTACATGTGGCACTAATCCAATAGGTGGATGCTCCAAAACTGGGTTGCAAATGTAAAAATAGTGCTTTCCTCTTGAGCTCAACCTTCCTTGCGCTCCACCAGAAAGGCAGTTTCTTACTTTGAAGTTTGGAAATATTAATCACGATGTGTTTTTAGTCAGAATGCATTGGTCACTTTGGGTAGTTCCATATTTCTTTCACTCTTTTGTCACTTCCCGACAAAGACGGGAAGCTTTTTAACAGTACAGCAAATTATATGTGCTGACACCTCATATGTATCATGTTGGCTATTTCATACGGCTGGCTGTCAATCATTAAAAAAAAATTTGGAGTGAATTTCATATGCCGATTAGCCTATTTATTCAGATTTTTAAGAAAATTTTGTGATTACATTGTGGCGTTTGAGTAAATCGTTGAATAGACAAAAAGTCTGATTGTCCATAATCCACAGCAATCCATTTTACCATTGAGATTTAGTTAAGTCATTCACACCAAATGCGTTTTTGCATTCTGGCTGTACGGTGGCCGAGAGGTGCAAAACAAATCACAATTACAAAAACAAAATAACAATTCAGAAAACAAAATAACAATTCAGAAAACACAACGACAATTTAGAAAACAAAATAACAATTCAGAAAACACAACGACAATTTAGAAAACAAAATAACAATTCAGAAAACACAATAACAATTCAGAAAACACAACGACATTTCAGAAAACACAACGGCATTTCAGAAAACACAACGACATTTCAGAAAACACAACGACAATTCAGAACAAACGGAAAAGGTAGGTATATTTTGAGAATGACGTACTTATCGCTGAATGGACGAGATACCTGTCAATCAAGCCAGAACCGGAATCAAGCGATACTGTCTGGAAGTACCGTTTATATCATGATGTCTATGGTTTATATACTGTCTATGGGAAGTACCGGTAGAAACAAATCGTAGCCTACCCATCAACGTGCCAAAGATAGTTCGGTCCCATGGAGTGATAGGTACGCCTAACGAATCTACGACGTGTCCTTGTTCTGTCCCTGGTGGGTCGAGTTCTTGCAGCAGCCGCATATGTCATCACGTTTAACACGCAACTTCTGCAGAGAAGTAGGCTACTAACCACGTTGTCCGGTAGCCGAACAACTGTCCTGGTCGACGCAGCTTTTAATGTAGTGGTATGTCGAAAAATGAAATAAAAGAGAGCATTGCAGTGAAGGCTTCTTTGTTGGTGTATTTACTCAGAATGAAGCATAAGAGAATATGCATAACAAAAGCTCAAAACATACAATCTCAACATGTATATCACTTTTTTACAGTAATGACCGTTGTACACATTCCATTACACTAGAAGGAAAAATATGATCAACAAGCTATTTAACACTCTCTCTGTGCAGTTCTCATGCTCTAGCTAGCCCCAAAATGACGTGTGACAGCTGGTAGTAACACTCTAATCTCATGCTTTTTACAAACTAAATATGACTGAAACAACATCATGTACTCTCATACACTCATTATGACCAGTTATAATGAATAGCGGGCTATCGCGCTAATCGCGAAACACTCATGCTAACCATGTGCTCAGGCATACTAAACTCATGACACACTATTAATATAGTAAATATTATGTGGTATGTCGCCAGCATGTCCACAATCACGGCACATGAATGTCCTTCTTCAAAGTAAAAGTTTAATGTGTTCTATTTTCGCATAGCAAAACAAAGTTGATCACAAATTTGTTGATTGACAGGTATCTCGTCCAATCAGTGAAAAGTACGTCATTCTCAAAATATACCTACCTTTTCCGTTTTTTCTGAATTGTCGTTGTGTTTTCTGAAATGTCGTTGTGTTTTCTGAAATGTCGTTGTGTTTTCTGAATTGTTATTTTGTTTTCTAAATTGTCGTTGTGTTTTCTGAATTGTTATTTTGTTTTTGTAATTGTGATTTGTTTTGCACCTCTCGGCCACCGTATGGCTGCAATATTTGTTGCTTTTCTACATGCATAACATTTTTATTAATTATTTAGCACATTTTTAAGTCACTAATCGCACTAAATGAATGTTACATTTAAAGTCCTAGTATTTTATCATTTATTAGTGCAGCCACAAGAATGATGGGAAATGTAGTTTGGTCACACACACTTGAAGAATGGATTTTCAGGCAATAAAATGCATGCAAGTTTATACAGTAAATATTCACCTTAATTGACACACTTATTACTCAGAAAGTCTGGGCTTAATGAGTTTTTCCGCTGATAATTATGACATTGTGGTGGCGCTCAGTGAGCTCTCATCTCATAAATACAATAATTCTGACATGACTTGATGGCAGCATAAGTGCGTTTGATAGATTAACTAGCAGGTTTAGGACAAGTCATCCATGGCTCATTAAATTCCTAAGGCTGTTTATCTGGGATGAGAGATGCTTTGGTAGTCCCGCATCCGTCAGTTGGTTTGCAAACGGCGTTGTTTGCGAAGAATCCCACGTGGCGGGCCCTCGTCGTGCTTTTCCCTCCCCCTTCGATCTCCGCGTCTGTCGAGTCTCCGCGCAGGGGATTTGATACATGCTGCCATTAGTGGCCGTTCTCCCATTGAAAGCGATGCTAATGTGACCGTTGGCCTGATTGCGAGGGAGAAAGTGAGGATCTGGACGTGCCTTGTGTCACTGGTAACAATGGCCCTTTGTGTAGGTCACTACTTGCTGAATACATGGGGTTTGTTTAATTGAGATAGCAATAGGACAGGAACGTTAGTCTCGGACGAGACTAGATACTCACACCGGTGCAAAAACAAGAACTACCGGATTGGCAGATAACAGTTTTTTGTTTTATCTGTGCAACAGTTCAAGACTTGTGTGCATGATGAAAACGTATGGTGTTTGAGATTGGGATTCATACGGATTTGCACTTTAAATTGTAAATTAAATTACAATGTAAAAATGTCACAGTGAACCATTCATTAGATATGCTGATGTAAGTCTCAAATGCCTTAACTACATTCTCATACTACACCAGTCATGCTGAATATTTGCACAATATACATAGATATTGTGTTGTTTTTCTATTATTTTGCTATAAAATAATACATTTTATATGACTCTGGTTCTTGATTCCAAACCCTGTGTTTATTGGAAACCCTGTGTGTATCAAAAAGAAACCATATTGCAAGAATGAATTGCTGTGTGGTTGCAGCTGGTGACAGATATGAGGAAACTTAAATGCTGTTAACCACTGTAAAAACATTAAACAAAAACGTTTGTAAGGAGACCAAACTGGGTCATTTAAGTGAGCACTGAGGTGATTTTAAGGTCATCTTGTCTGCTAGGGTCAAGTAGTGGCATGGCAAGTCTATTGTCTTTTTGGGTTTTAGGGCACGGTGTAAAGTTCACGCTCTTTTAGCTGGCAAAGCAGAAATATTTTTGTGAAATGGTTCACATAGTCACTTCCTCTTGTGTTTGCACTGAAGCTTGTCTTGTCAGTCACATGTAGATTCATGTTTCCAAAACAATGAAGTCGACTGATAGATAGCACACAAAATACAGGAAGTTACTTGAACCATGTTAATTTACAAAAACACCGAACTACATCACTGTGTAAGAGCGTTCTTTGTAAAAAAATGTCAGGATACCTTTTAATATAAGCTTCTTTGCTGTGTTTGAACTTAAGTGGGCTTTGTAGGTTTAGCCTTACATACCCAGTGAGATCATATAATATTTCCTCTTGATTCATCTCTCTACTTAACACATTGAGATTGAGAAACAATCTGATAGAAGAAATGTCTCATTTCTTTGAACACTCATTGTAGGACTCAATGAATCTGTGCTTTTGTTAGGTTTCATTTCAGTATTGACAGCATTTACATTTATGCTATTATTCAAAGCGATTTGCATGGCATTTAATGTATGCAGTTTATGATTTCATGCTTTTCATGGAAATTCCCTGTTGAAATAGTTAGTTTCTGCATCGGTACACATCAAATGTTCATTGTTGACATTACATGTATTTGTATGTTCAACAAAATACTGATAAAAAAAAAATTTGTTTTGTTGCTAACTAGCTCAAAGTATGATTCACGTAGGAATAATATATGCATGCACAATAGGAAATGATATGCATGCACAAATAAATAAAATGTTGATTGAAGGATGTACAGCAGGTGTTTTTTTTTATTAATTAATGACTAATAATTTCAATCAATGCATAATAGTGGAAACAATACTTTAAGAAGAGAAGCAAGTTTTTGGATGAGACATAATGTTTCCGACACAAGGTGAGAGTCCGTTCATTTTAATGCGCAAACAAACTGTGTGTGTGGCGCTCTCGGCTCACTGATCGTTATTGGAAATTAGTAACAATTGGGGGTGGGGAGGTGACATTGTGTACGTACGTTGTGTACCTTTTTTACTGAAGGTAAAAGTCGCTGTAATCTTTACTGACATTAGCCCTATTCGGACGGGACTAGTTTAACATGGAGAGGAGGGGTAAAGTAATAATTACCAGAGCTTCTCTGTGATTTTAGTCCAGTCCGAATGTGCATCTCAGAGATCATTACAGACAAAGTCAGTGAAGATTACAGCAACTTTTACCTTCAGTAAAAAGGTCCGGAAAAATGACCTCAGGTGATGCTAATCCCGTGCGAATAGACCCGCTGTAAATATGTACGTAAATATTCCATCATTTCCTGTTTAAAAGTAGTTTTCCGCGTTTTTCCAAGTATGGAGACGCTTGAAAAGTGTTTTCCACACACATTCAGATCAGAGAGAAGATCGACAGCACTTGTTAGAGGCACAAACCATCTTTTAGCGTTAGGTAAGTGGCTATTACCAACACAATCCAATCTGAAATGAATTAATACATCGTTCGACCAGACATAACTGTTTTATAAATATGGGTTATATGTGTTTGCGCACGTAATATCAGGAAGCAGCGTAATACACACATGACGACAGGAGTGACGGCGGTGTGTAAATGTGTTACTCTCCCACTTCTGCTAGTTATACTGAGATATCTTATCTTGTGCGAATTGGCCATTACTATTACAGACGTCCTGTGGTAAAAGTACATTACTCCATCTACCCTTGTAAAGTTAATTTTAGTGGTTGTCCGTAATGATCACTGAGATGCACATTCGGACGGGACTAAAATCACAGAGTAGCTCTGGTAATAATTACGTTACCCCACATCTCCATGTTAAACTAGTCCCGACTGAATAGGGCTAAAATCAGCACAGTTGGTGTTGGATTAAAAAAAAGATGTTAATTGATTTCCTTTCTTTTTATTCCCAGATCTCAAAAGCGATCAGGCAGTTTTCCCAACACATCTTTGCTCTAGTCATGGAATTCCAGGAATTTGTCAACCTGATATCCGCGTGCTGCGATAATAAGACACAAGTAGGGCTGATATATATCGCCTGACCTCAAACAACAGCTCTCACACTGATGTTTCACAGCGAAGTTAAATGAGTGTCAAACTGTTTTCAATGCACGGCTGTATTTTTAGTCTCGCCTCTGTTGCTCTTTTCTCTCTCTGAACTTATTAGCCTACTTCTGTGAAAGACTCTTGCTTCCCAGCAGTGCGGCGTGGGAACGCTTGTCATAATAC
This sequence comes from Squalius cephalus, assembly GCF_949319135.1. NCBI lineage: Eukaryota > Metazoa > Chordata > Actinopteri > Cypriniformes > Leuciscidae > Squalius > Squalius cephalus. Next base: position 32,970,798 of record NC_137142.1, read on the forward strand.
CTGGAGTATTACACCATGTTCTTAATGAAACGTCTTTGTGAAAGTCACCAGTGGTGTTTACACAGGGCTTTAAGACACACCTGTGTGTATTTGACATAGAGGTGGGACGGTCTTGTCTACAGTGAATGAGCCGGGAGGTTCGTGGCATTGATGGATGAACAGTTTAACACGTCAGAACGGCTGATAAAGGGTGTGGTGACGCCCTGTAGGGCACAACGGCACAACTCTTATCTTTTAAAATGCTGCTTTCTATATGTTGCTGTGTTTGTGCTTGCTTTTTCTTTTTTTTTGCTCTTTCTTTGCCCATGCAGTTTATTATAGGGCTCAGAACTGAAACCTTGTAATGCTGGCCTCAGCGTTTCCTGACGTATTGATCTCTGTCCATTAGAATCTCAGTCCTACTCGATGAAACATCACCCCACCTGATGCCGAGGGATAAAACGGTCCTCTTCTGATGGCTTTTTAGGTCATCGGCTTCATTTTCACATTCTTCACAGCGGTCACAGGTTGGTGACCTTGGTAAAAGCCAGCTGTATTTATGTGTCTTAGGCCCCATGTACACTTCATGGTTGAAGTAACCCGATTCTGATTTTTTCCTCTCATGTGACGCAGATCGGATATGACCGGCGAACGTGTAAGCAGGAAAAAAGCACATGGATTCCGATATTCTCAGATCGGTTTCAGGCCTCACTCATATGTGGGAATTAAGGGTGTCACGATTTCGATTTTAAATCGAAATCGATCGAAATTAATGCTCAATCTTGATTATCGAATCAAAAAATGGAATCGTCGATGCTGTCACGCCCCCATGTCACGTCAGCTCAGCTTGCCAAGCGAAAGAAAAAAAACCACACATGTTGAAGTGCTGCCAACTCTCACGCATTCACCGTGAGACACACGCAATTGACACTTTCCACACGCTCTCACGCACAGAAAAATCGCGAAGCAAAGAGGACACGGAGACCGACAGGCTAGAGCAGGTTACTTTATGATATAAAAAAATCTCAGCTCTCAGATTCTGTCAATTTTATTACGAAATTCAAACAATAAATACCGTTTTGGCGCTTGTAAATGTTACGTGACAGATCCCTAGCGGCACGTGAAGAAGCGATGATCGATCTCTAGCTAATAGTAAAGAAAAACACGAACAATGTTGAAAGATACAGTACAACTTACCGATATGTATATTCCTCATACATAATATCGATCAATAAGTGTTTTTCATCAGCGTGAAGAGGTCAATAAAACAGCTGGGGAACAATTATGTCACATTTACCTCAGGAAAGCCATTTAATGACCATAATATAGGCTATAGCACGTAGTTGGCAAGAAAAAAATAGCTATAGAGAGTATTTGGCTAAATATGTGTTCTATATTACATATTTTTTACTTATATCATTAAATAAAGTTATTATTATAATAAAAAAACGCATTATATTTAATTATTTTTAACCTTAAATAATAGCCTACTACCAGCTGATAGGGCTCTCTGTATGTTTACAGCATTAGGTGAGTTTTTTTTTTTTTTTTTTTTTTTTTAAGACAAATTAAGCCTATCTTGTGTAGCCTACCTAATATTTATCCAAATGAGTCAATATTAAATCAAATCACAATAAAAGTGTAGATTAATTGTACCATGTAATCATTGTAACATGCAATTGCGATGCAATTTTTTTGCAATCAAATAAATCGAGAATCGAATCGAACCGTGACTTTAGAATCGAAAATGTAATCGAATCGAGGATTTGGAGAATCGTGACACCCTTAGTGGGAATAAATCTGATATGAATTAGGGCTTTGACTTTTGGCCAAAAATCATATTCGAAGTTCGTTTGTTTATTAATATTAGTAGGCGTTGGCACGGCCATTTTTTTGGTATACAAAATAGGCGCTTACCACAACGCTAACGTTTGTAGTGTTGACCGCTGGGCTCTCATGTTGCTGGTCGTCATGGGGTATGTGAGTTTGGTCCTACATATTTTACACATCACTTTGTCCTTACTCGTGATTTTTCCCTGTTTCTTTGGGAACCCAAAGTAGTGCCACACGTTGCTTTTCAAATTGTCATGAGTGTAGATTTCGAACTCCTCGTCAGGCGTGGTTGTTGTAGGCGTTGGCGCGGCCATTGTTTTGGTATACAAAATAGGCGCTAACTAGGAAGCTAACGTCATCTACAGGAGCCCAGATGACCAATAATAGCCTTGCTAATGAGCTCGCGATTCACAAAAGCCTCGGAATCTGAATTGAAAACAACGTTTACAAGCAAACACATTTGCAAATAATAATGCCCATAACAGGTTCGAATATTAAAGGCTGCCTAATATTCGTTCGAATATCATTATTTTTTTAAATATTCAAATTATATTCGAATAACGAAGTTCGGAGTCAAAGCCCTAATATGAATCGGATGCGTGCATTTGCGTCTGCCATGTAAGCGGACAAATCGGATTGTCCCCAGTAAATGCGAGTCGTACGTCGTTAAAAAAGGGACGTCAACTCAGGTGGACACCAACTGCGATCACATGACTTATTAATGGCGCGATGGAGGACGAATAAGGCTCAATGCAGTGGAGTAATGCGGAGGTTGCTTGTCTTTTGAGCCGAAGAGACTAAAATAGAAAATATTGTGGAAAGCAAAACCAGTGGATAATCATTTTGTCTGCATCCATTGCATATCGCGCTGTTTTACTTCCTTTTCCGGGTCAGAACGTCTACATTGTGTTGTTTCGGCAGTGTATAGTGTAAATGCAAATATCGGATACGGGTCACTTTTTAAAAGATGATGTAAGCGGGTCGTCAAAAAAATCGGATATAGTCAGCAAATCGTAATTGGGCATCAAGACCTGCAGTGTAAATGCAGCCATAGACTGAAGAGCAGAACTGGTACAAACCTGCCAACCTTTGATTACTCAATCGCAAGTTATCAATAATTAACAATTACATAATGCAGTTTACACAGGATATATGAGCTATTATGAGGGTAGAAAGGACTTTAAAGGCTGGACTTCCATGAATTATAGAGCAGGCTATCAGTTTTCCTCCTGTGTAAAATCTCTTCTCATGCTCCCAGATTGTAGGGAAAAGCTGGTGTGGTTTGCCTTTAAATATTGCAAGAGATGCCTTCAATCATTAAGATGAAAGGGAATATCTGTTAAGTAGGAAACATTTTCATCAGAAGCACACTCTTAGGAAATAAAGGTTCAGTGAGGTTATATATGGATTGGAACTTTATGCCATAAGGTTATATGTGACCCTGGATCACAAAATCAGTCACATGTCGCACGGGTATATTTGTGCATTGTATGGGTCAAAATTATCGATTTTTCTTTTATGCCAAAAATCATTAGGATATTAAGTAAAGATCGTGTTCCATGTAGATATTTTGTAAATTTCCTACCGTAAATATATAAAACATTTATTTTTGTGAGTGAATGCAGCACAATCGCGAACATAAATTAACAACTTCAAAGTAGATTTTCTCAATGTTTAGATTTTTTTTGCACCCTTAGATTCCAGATTTTTAGATAGTTGTATCTCGTCCAAATATTGTCCGAACAAACCATACATCAATGGAAAGATTATTTATTCAGCTTTCATATGATATATAAATCATTATATAAATCTAAAAATGACCCATGTGACTGGTTTTGTGGTCCAGGGTCACATATATGAAGTGTCTGAAGAACCCTTAAAGGATCTTAAAGGTTATTGAACCTTTTCTTCTGAGAGTGAGGACTGTCAAAATATTAAAATTTAGTCCTATATTAATATGGTCATTAGGTTAAGAATATAAACCGCTTTTGAAAAAATGTCAATGTCTTTTGCCTCTACATTGAAAGGTAATAATAAGGTCCAATATTGGTGCAAAAATATTTCTTGTGGTCTGCAGAAGAAAGTCATACATGTTGGGAACGTATGGAGCCAATAATTAGACATAATGATAGAAAAAATATGGGGAAAATTTTTGTTTTTGCACAAGCTTTTGAGAGGGAATGCTAAAGCATTGAAATCCAACCATCTCATTTCCAGAACTTTTGCTCTGAAGCAAAAACTCTGCGTTCTCTTGGGGAGCTCCAAAGTTTTGCAAGCAAATTCCCACTTTCTGGGGGGAATGCAAAGATTTGCAAGCAATGCAAAATTACATGCAAACATTTTCTTTGAAAACCGAATGTTTTTGAATCTGTTTCCTTATAATGGAAAAAGGTTCTTTTAGATTTTAAACATGTTTTTCACACTTAGAAAAAAATGGTTCTTTTAATGACATCACCCTTTTGGAACCTTTATTTTTAAGAGTGTATAGTTAGAAAAAAAATGCATTTTTAAGATTTTGCTGGAAATAATCAATGCAGAAAACAAGCTGGCGCTTTAAGGCTGCACGAGATTGGAAGGAAGCCGTGTCTGGCACCTGCCTCTCTCTCTCTCTCTCTCTCTCTCTGAATGAAAGGCTTGGCATTGAATGGGAATTTTAACTTGCAGATAAGCCGGTGGCATCTCTGTGATCAGGGCCTGGTGTCGTCTTCCCCACTACAACCATCCCTCATTAGCGCTCGCTCTCCCTCCCTCACAAGTGTGCCATTACCGACCGCCGCTTTGATGCCGTTTGATAAGAGCACTGATAATTATGATAATCACAACGCCAATGATAATCGACTATGAGCTAATGACATAAAAACCACTTCCCCTGGTTGCTCGACGGCGGTGCTCAAATGTAGTGGCCATCTGAAATTGTAGAGTAAGTGTGTTGTGCTTTTATGGGCCATCGACTCCCATGCTACGTCCCAGCAGCACCTGGGAGTATTAGGGCTACGCTGCTCGGTTTAGGTCAGTTTGTGTTGCTAATAGGGGTTAATGAACTACCCAGAGGCTATAGAGCGGAGCGCGGTTGAAGTTAATGGGTTAACAGGAGCAGCCTTGTGTGTATGGTAATGACACCCGCGAGTTAAGGGTGCTTAGACAATTACAACACCGTAAAGGCAACGAGTCACATCAACATGTCTAGTAAACTGAACCGTTATGCATGCTTGCCTGTCCAGTGTCCAAAAGGTGAACGTGACATACACACACACACACAGTCTTGACAGTCTTATTTTATTTTATTTTTTTAATGTTTTTTTTTTGTTGTTCATTTTTTTTAAATATTTTTAATAATTTGTATATATATATATATATATATATATATATATATATATATATATATATATATATATATATATATATATATATATATATATATATATATATATATATATATAATATTTTTTAATTAATTATTTATAGTATTTGTTTCTTTTTTAATTATTTTGTTTTATTTTTGTTTAATCTAATTTTTTTTTTTTTTTTTAAGATATTATTTTAGTTTTTATTGCATTTTTTTAATTTATTTATTTTTTTATTTTAAGCTTTATTTTGAGAATTGGGATGTGCATCTCAGAACATATTTTTTAAAATATTTTTAATAATTTGTAATGATATAATTAATAATTATATATTTTTATTTTATTATTTATTAATTGTTTTATAGTATTTGTTTCTTTTTTAATTATTATTTTTTATTTTTTAGTTTAATTTAATTTTGTATTTTTGTTGTTTAGATTTTTTAAAACTTTTTTTATTTTATTTTAAAAGCTATTATTATTATTATTATTATTTTTTTTTATTTTTTTTAACCTTTATTTTGAGAATTGGGATGTGCATCCTCAGAACATACTTTTTTATTTTTTATTTTCTAGTTTTTGCAAGCATGCAAGGACTTCCTCAAACCTTCTGAAGGAAGATTTCTCTGTTTGAGTTTTGGGCTTTGGGGAGAAGCTTTGCTTTAACGCATTCGGGCAGTTCTGTTGCTGCCTGACATGTCTGATAACTCCACTTTCCTGAGAGTTATGATTCATCATGCACTGCTTATGACTTATTTATTAATTTTACTGTTTCCATGGCGCTCCTCTCAACCTTTCATTTGCTCACTCATTCTCCGCTAGCTCTTTTCCAGTTGCCTCTCCATGTTTGTCCTTCTGAGGGACGTTTTCTCCTGTGATCCGGGGTTGAAACGCTGGACCTGATGTTCCTCTGGCGGTCCAAGTTCTCTGAGTTTGTGGTGAAACAAGGAACTGTAATATTAATTATTATTTTTTATAATTCTTTTCAAAGACAGTTTTCCCACAAAACTTATTTTGCTCTCACATATAGGCTGGAATACTAGTGTGTTACTTACTGCAAATGCAGTGTTTCCTAAAGAATTGTAACGTTAATGTAATGTTTGCTTTTCATTTATTACTTAAAGCCCACTATACTTGGATTCAACAGCAAAAAATCTAGCTTTTAATAATGAAACATAGTGAACAGTCAGTAATAAAATAAGAACTAATACACAAATTACAAGCATAGATAAATACAATATAACAATGTGACAAATAAAGTGATGTCTAACAGCAGCATTCAGGTACAGAAATGTAATCATTAAAGGTAAAATAACACTATAATTTTCATTTTATGAAGTAAAAATAGAATAATATTTGTTAAAGCTGTGTTTTGTTGTTTAATTAGCAGGTATTTATAGGCTGCTGTCACTTTAAGACCTCATGCACGGACCCAATATAATGATACACATCTGATTTCTTTCTCAACTGTTTACATTCATTTAAGACACAACTGACTGTGTTTACGGGAATAATTATACTTACATATGATGTTTTTCGGCTACTATATAGTAGAGACGTATGATTTTCAGATGATTGCCTGCGAGAAACAAATCCTACGAGACATTTGGTCTTGAATTGGAATCGATCACACTGTTTTTGATTCACCAGCTCTGGGCCGTTATGTATATTTGTGTGTGTAGCTCGCAAGGAAAAATGCAATAGAAAGACGTATGCACTTTCTTGCCGTTTATTGGTCTTTTGATCAATTTTGGCAAATAACGAGTCACAAATATGTTCGATATTACGTTTTTTATTTTATTTATTTTATTTGTCACACTGAAAATATAAGCTCAAATTAGATGTGTTGCACTGTGGGATGCAACACGCTCTTTTGTATACTAGACTTATATATAGACAAAAGGTCATCCAGGCATTTCATGCATAAAGAAAATGTATTGTGCATAGTAAAGACGCTGCAAAATAGCACTAGTAGCTTGATCGTACACCATTGCAAATGAGTGAAACTCCGTTCAAAACTAACCTAACGCTGTTGCGTGTTTCTGGAAACACTTCTGAAGTTGTTGTTTTATGCATGAGCCGCACCAGACTGGTCCTGTCTGACCTAGTTCAGCATTAAAAACACTGGTAAAACCTCAGAGAGAGAGAGATCTACGCCCCCCACACACACCCCTGACCGTCTGGTGTCAGAGTACGAGTGGCGTGTGTATGATCCACGCGAGAGTGATGCCATTTGATGGCTTAACTGGATGGACTTTCCCTGCTCTTATTCAATCCACTGTCTAATCCGCCCTCCTAATTGAACTGACAGAGCGGTTGTCATGGTGACATCGGGACAGGATTTGAGCATGGTGTGACTAGACGGTAGGGATTTGCCAATTCGTCAACGCCATTGACCCGCTTTCCGCCGTAATGCCACGGCTGGGGCTCATCTGTCCCTTTTACATTAATATATTTGATTTGTGCAGTTCAACTTAATGGCGTGGCAACTGTTGGAGCACAATTACAGATGAGACTCTGATAGCGTGAAGCGTGAATCCATATGATGGCTTTACAGTGACATGATGGCTTTAGAGCATCCACACGAATGTGATCCAGATCAGAGGAATTTTATTTATTTATTTTTGCTTTTATGCACTTATTTTATTTTTATTATTTATTTGTACATTTTATTTTATTGTTATTTTAGGTTATATTTTATTATTATTTTGTTTTTCAAAATTTTAAATGTTGTATTTTTTAAATATATTTATTAATTATTTTGTTACATTTTATTATTATTTATGTATTTTTATTCAAATTTATTTTAGGGTTTGGCGCACAATTAAGAATCATACTCTGAAACAATAGCATGAAATGTAGATCCATATGATGGCATTTTTTAAGTTATTTATTGTTTTTAATATTTGTATTTTTTGGTATATTTTATAATTTTATTTCTTATTTTTAAAAAATTATTTTATTATATTTAAATTTAGTTCTTTTAGTTTATTTTATTATTTTGTTTTTTTATGTACATATTTTCTAGTTATATTATTTTATATTTAAATAATTTGTTTTTGTTTTTTATATATATATATACACACACATACACATACACATATACATACACACATATATATATATATATATATATATATATATATATATATACATGTATATATGTATGTATATATGTATGTGTGTGTAATGTGTGTGTATATATATATATATATATATATATATATATATATATATATATATATATATATATATATATATATATATACACATACATATATACATACATACACGCGTGTGTGTGTGTGTGTGTGTGTGTGTGTGTGTGTATGTATGTGTGTATGTATGTATGTATGTATGTATGTATGTATAATTATTTTTTTGTGTGTGTATATATTAATAATAATAATTAAGAATGATACTCTGAAACATCCACACCATTGCAACCCAAACCAGATGGATAGCGATTACAACAAAATTCCCACTGAACTGTTTCATACAAATGCAAATATCCGGCAGCGATGCTCTTCTGCTTTTATAGGCAATAGGTTGCCAAAGCAACACTGTCACCTCTCTTTCCTCGCTAATGGATGAGCGGAGACGCACTGCTTTCTGGATGTGTTTTTCCCTTCTCCGCTGGTTGTGAGCAGCCGATTCTCTCCTCAGCCAGTGGCTTCGATGGTTTCTCTGCTGGATGGCTAACTAGCGGCTGCGTAAAGAGGTGGGCGGCGATGAGAACGAGACCGGGTCATCTCAGACACACTCAAGAAAACTCAAAAACCCTCAAACACAAGAGCCGCTCCTTCACTGCGATCGCTGAACGACTGCGAGAATACCAGCAGATCAGAGGCTTTCTCAGAGCGAGTGATGTCTCTAAAAGAGGGATTATTGGATGGGAACGAGGGAGATTAGAGAAGAGCATGTAGAGAGAACTTTGGCTCAGAGCTTGAAAAATGGTTGTAAAAAAGGGAAAAAGCTTGAATTAACCAATCATCAATGTCTGCCATGAGTTTGATCAGCTCTCTTCACCAGTAATGTTATTTGGTTTGGATAGTGTTCAGATAATTGTGAATAGAGTTTTCTTCCCAATCCTGTTTTTTATTCGTACTTGAATTGATTTTTCACTGTTTGCATGAGTTTGATCTAGGGATGCACTGATCTGAAAATTTGATCCTAAATCTGATACTGATAATAAGCTAATAATTATTTTCATGTAATGGCAAGTACTATTTTGTGTAAAAAAATATTTTTTAATAATATTATAATTATAATTAAATAATTATAATATTATTATGCACAAAAAAAATTATTTTTTAATAATATTATAATTATAATTAAATAATTATAATATTATTATGCACAAAAAAAAATATTTTTCTTAATAAATGCTGAAGTGAATTTAGGCATAACATATTTGATATATATAAAATATGGATATTTATTGCTAAATATATTGCATTTAAGTATTTGTTAATTTAAATTGGCATTTAACAGTTAATAATTTATTAGTGTTAAAGTTTAAGCAACTTCATGCACGTTCTTGATGATGGCGAAGGTCATCTAAAAATAGACGGAAATCAAGCATGCACAATTAAATATTAAGTTACACTAATAAATCAAATAAAACAAACACTGGTATTGGCAGATAATTGATGTAGTGGAGATATATTGTGCATAACTAGTTTGATCGTCGCATTATTCGGGATTGCACTCAAAATGATTGTCAACAGATTAATAGTTTTCTTCACGATCACTATTTTGTGTTTGCACTGCAATAGTGGCTTTATTGAGTTTGATTAATTCACTTAATCCGTTCTCAATTGATCCTTTGCAGGGAGTTTGATTGACAGGCGATCTGACCAATCATAATCCACCATCCGCCGAATCCGCCATTTTGTCCGACAAAGCAGGAGAGTTAGTAGATTAACGGCATGTCCTGATGTCTTTCCGCTGTTAAAACAACATTCCTTCTGATGTTCATTCATGTTTAGTTGATGCTATAAAATGAACTAGAAGGAAGAGATGATCGGTTCACAAGCAGCTTTAACTACAGCGATCTGTCAGACACATTAAAGAGCCACAAAACCGTATTTATTGTTTAAATTTCTTTAAAAAATTACCATATTTGAAAGTTGAGACTTTGTTTCATATCAAAAGTACCCTGTTTTGTCCTGTGTGTCAGTGTGTTGTCAGTGTCCTCTCGTCTCCGCGATGTGTGTTTCACTGCGTGAGAACATGTGTGGCGTGAGAGAGGCGTGGCTTGTCGGACATAGCAACAGTAACTAAAGGGGGCGGGTCTTTGCGAGCGGTCAATTGGGCTGCATTTTCTAATAGGATTAAATGATTTTTCTATCAGATTAGCTTTTATGTGCAGCCATAATTCAGCCACATCCCTTTATCTCACAGTTTATTTCTCTTCTCCGCAGACGTCCTTGATTTAATGGGTCCGATCATCGGGATGTCGCCGGATAAGAAAGCAGAATCCCCGGGTGTTTTGGGGGAGCGGACGGGCCTGCGCGGGGTTTGTGGGACGTTGCCCGAAGCCGAGAGTGCCGCCAGTCCTCTCGCCACCAGCTTGGACCGCAGCTCCAGCTCGGGAGACGAGGAGCTCACCAACCTCAACTGGCTCCACGAGAACCTGCTCCAGAACTTCACGCTGGGAGGCCCCGAGGCCCAGTCGAGCCCGGGTCCGCTGTTCGACATCGAGGGGAGCCGCGGCAGACCCGTCAGCTCCTCGACGGCTTCGCACGGGGGAGAGTCCATGAAGTCCAAGCCGCCGTTCTCCTTCTCCCTGCTCATATACATGGCCATCGAACAGTCTCCCAGCAAGTCTCTGCCGGTGAAGGACATCTACGGCTGGATCCTGGAGCACTTCCCTTATTTCTCCAGCGCCCCCACTGGCTGGAAGAACTCGGTGCGACACAACCTCTCCCTCAACAAGTGCTTCCGCAAGGTGGAGAGGAGCCTTGGGAAGGTGAGCATTTTTTTAAAATATATATATACAATATACATACAAAATAAACAGGGCAAACAAACAAACAAACAGCCGACAAAAGTCAATTCTGGTAACTCCTGTGTGTGTGTTTGTGTGTGTGTGTGTGTTTGTTATGGGTAGGTTTAGAGGTCGGGTTAGTATGTGTGTGTGTTATGGGTAGGTTTAGGGGTTGGCTGAGTGTGTGTGTATGTGTGTTATGGGTAGGTTTATAGGTCGGGTTAGTGTGGGTGTGTGTGTGTTATGGGTTGGTTTAGGGGTTGGCTTAGTGTGTGTGTGTGTGTGATGGGTAGGTTTAGAGGTCAGGTTTAGAGGTCAGGTTAGTGCGTGTGTTTGTGTGTGTGAAATGGGTAGGTTTAGGGGTCAGGTTAGTGTGTGTGTGTGAAATGGGTAGGTTTAGGGGTCAGGTTAGTGTGTGTGTGTGATGGGTAGGTTTAGTGTGTGTGTGTGTGTGTGTGTGATGGGTAGGTTTAGGGGTCGGGTTAGTGTGTGTGTGTGTGTGAAATGGGTAGGTTTAGGGGTCAGGTTAGTGTGTGTGTGTGTGTGTGTGATGGGTAGGTTTAGGGGTCAGGTTAGTGTGTGTGTGTGATGGGTAGGTTTAGGGGTCGGGTTTGGTGTGTGTGTGTGAAATGGGTAGGTTTAGGGGTCAGGTTAGTGTGTGTGTGTGTGTGTGTGTGTGTGTGTGTGTGTGTGTGTGTGTGTGTGTGATGGGTAGGTTTAGGGGTCGGGTTAGTGTGTGTGTGTGAAATGGGTAGGTTTAGGGGTCAGGTTAGTGTGTGTGTGTGTGTGTGTGTGTGTGTGTGATGGGTAGGTTTAGGGGTCGGGTTAGTGTGTGTGTGTGTGTGTGTGTGTGTGTGTGTGTGTGTGTGTGTGTGTGTGTGTGTGTGTGTGTGTGTGTGTGAAATGGGTAGGTTTAGGGGTCAGGTTAGTGTGTGTGTGTGATGGGTAGGTTTAGGGGTCGGGTTAGTGTGTGTGTGTGTGTGTGTGTGTGTGTGAAATGGGTAGGTTTAGGGGTCAGGTTAGTGTGTGTGTGTGTGATGGGTAGGTTTAGGGTGTGTGTGTGTGGGTGTGTGGGTGTGTGTGTGTGTGATGGGTAGGTTTAGGGTGTTTGTGTTCTTATTACTCCCGGGTCTGTTTAACATTGTGTGTAATATACCCGAGTCGATCGGACTCGGAGAACACCCGGGCGTGATCAGAGTCAGTCAGCACTGCTTTTGTGGTTTTTGTAACTTGCAACTTGTAAAATTAGGATAAGAAAAGTGTGAGCCAGGAAATAAGGTTTAAAAAAACACAAATTGCGCTAAAAAGCTCTTCAGTCTCAGGCGTGTCATGTTTCTATGACAACCAGAGCGGGACTTATCCCGCCACGCCGCGCTTTACAATGCTCCAAACGCTTCCTTACTACTCTCTCCCATTTTTATAATGATATGAATGAACCGTCTTGTTTAATCTTAAAGGTGCCCTAGAATGTGAAATTGAATTTATCTTGGCATAGTTAAATAACAAGAGTTCAGTAAATGGACATGACATACAGTGAGTCTCAAACACCATAGTTTTCTCTTTCTTATTTAAATCTCGTTTTTGAAAAACACCCCTGAAAAACAGGCGAATCTCCACATAACACCGACTGTGACGCAACAGTTGGGATCATTAATATGTACGCCTCCAAAAATTTGCATATGCCAGCCCATGTTCAATCCCAGGTGGAACTGCGCAGCCGAATCATCAGAAGTTCTGCAGGTGAAGAAACAAGCAGGAGGAGGATCATAGGGAAAATGGCAGATCTATCTATAATCTATCTATAATCTATCTATAATCGGATACCGCTACAGTTTAATTCGAAGTTGTTAGTTGCTCTGCCCGTTTCACCACGGACTGTTTTTCTAACCTGGAACAATATCAAGCAGCCAGGCATCTCTCGGCGTCTCAAACGGACGAAGGGGGCGATTTCAACTAACGTTATATTCCCGCAAGCGGTAAGTAGTGATTTTATTAATGATAATTTACACTGTGTTATCTAGATCCAGCGCGATATTGTTTTTTCCTCGAGAGACATCGTGGCTTGCAAACGAGCGAACGATGGCAGTTGCTCAGTGTTTGGATGTACAAATGAACACAAAAATATTTTTTTAGCTCCTTCATCCGAGCCTCTGGAGAACCAGTGGGTTATGTGAATTTCTGATGTGTAATTGTTCAAGTTCAGACAGATAATCTTTCTCTCAAAGTCGTTCAACACTGTTTATGCATCAGTAAATCGCGTTGCAGTGATAAGATCTTCATTCACGCGATCAACAGGCTGTCATCTGCTCAATGCTCATCACTGCAACCTTTTATGTGATGGGAATAGATCTAAATACTTAAAAACTTCTCATGATTCGTTAATCCCGATAGCTGTAATAGTAAAAACGTATAAAAGCTGTAATAGTAAAATTTTTCCAGATAGCTCTACATGTAATGCCAGATATTTCATATGCAAGCATGTCAGCCAATCACAGCAGAGGGCGTTTACACTGAAGTCTCACAGCAGACACGCCCCCTCAAACAGAGTGTTCAAACCAGGGAATGAAATCAGGCTAGGAAATATGCCTTTTATTTCTAAATTATAACAAATTTTGATCTAAAAAACATACTAACATTATAAGGGCACCCCAGGAAACATTATAAAATAATAAAATAATCCATTCTACGGCACCTTTAAAGTTTTGGTGATCAGAGATGATAGAGATGATAGCAAATAAAGTATGCTAGCGTCAGCGGCCATGGCACTGAACGAGCAATCGTTATTATAGTTCAAAAGGGCAAACAGTCAAAGTTATTATGCGAGTTAACTCGAGTGTGTGTGTGTAAATGTAAGTGCTTTTAAGTGTGGGAATGGAAGCATATAAACCAGAGAGTACAATGTTTAAATATGTAATTTTGGTGATCAAATGTGAGTTTTAAGGGATAAAATGATTGACTACAGGGGGAGTTTAAATATTTTGAGAGTGTAGGGAGATTCGCAGTGCTTCATGGGAGTGGGCGGAGCTAAAGAGATATTTTGCTTGTTTCGACTCTCTGATTGGTAGAATTTTCTGTACAGCATCATGGGTAATGTAGTTTTTCACCACAAATTCCACTGTTAAATACGATTATTTGAAAAATAAGCTGAAATAATGTGGACTGACTGCTTCAGCTGAAGCAAACACCATCGATTAACAACTTTGAACAACCTCCACGTGGTGCAGTGGTTGTAGCAAGCGTACGTGTGACGTGGAGTTCTGGCGATGGTTTCTTCTCTCCGGTGAGAAAAAGAGGTGGAGAATGCAGTCAAGGTCACGGCTCCTCCCTGAGAGCAAACACACTCCGATAGCGGCTTATCCACCACACACACTCTGCTGGAGGAGGCCCAGAGCGAGTGTTACAGCGGCTCCAAAAACTCGTTAGGAAGCAGAGAAACATCTGAATGCCACTATATTAGATGACAATTAAGTGTTTGTATCTGTGTGTCTCAAATGCTGCTGGGTATCTTCACTTTGCTGTAGATTTGGTGATTTTTAGTGGATGTGTTTTACTAGCACAGGCGTTTTCAAACCTTTTAATACCAAGGACCCCAAAATATATGACGTCATGCGAAAGAACCCCTTTTCTAAAATGTAAGGGAATGATAGACATATTTTAAGACGATATAATGTGTATATATAATGATATAAGATGAAGTGTGATATAATTAAAACATCATGTTGTGTGAAAATGAAATATTTGGCGATGTCATTGTGTTAAAGTTAAAGCAAGTGAATACTAATATTATCTAGAACATTTTATTATGAGTTCAAATGATTATTTTTAGCACTTTTTTACTTTACTGCAAAACAAAATATTAATTAATTAATTTACCCCACATTTAATTACCTTTATTTTAACTGAATTTATTGTTGCAGTATTTTCTTGCACAGAAAATTGTAAATAAATGTTAACCTCTTGCTAATGAGATTTGATAATGAATAAAATATTATGTAGATTTTTTTTAATGAATTCAAAATCAAATATTTGTCTTGCACTTTCAGTAAAAATATTGGTTCAAAGCATCATCAACACTGGATCTATAGTTTTATTTCAAACCAACAAACCTTTTGTTTTAAAATTTTTAATGAATTTTTGATATCTGATGTTTTTATTAGTGCTGTCTAATTGCAATTATTCGCATCGAACATAAAAGTTTATATGTTTGTATATTATACATTTACAAACTATTATGTTAGATGTGATTTAATCAGTTTGACAGTACTCATTTTTATATGTGACTTGCCCCAGAGATCTGTTATGAAGTAATCGCTCTTGCTAGGAATAAACATTTTAATTTATTTTTGATATTTCTTATTTAGGGAAGTGTAGAGAGAGTTGCGAGCTGAGTTTAAACTCATGTCGACCACATTAGCGTGTGTGTACTGACCATTACACCACAGCTTTTGTCTTTCTTTGCCCGAACGGTGTCAGACCCTCTTCCTCTGACTGTACGGTCAGTGTAATTTCCCGTGTTCGGACCGGACGGCGTAACGCTGGGATGTATTTGCTAATGGCAGCGAGAGAGATTGTGTGTAAGTGGCTGGCTGTGAGATGATCATTCTCGACCCGGGAGAGGTCAGCGGCGAGAGACTCCCAGTGAGAGGCCATCCGTCAGACACACACGCAACGAGAGACACTGAGGTTTCGGGTGACACCATTGGTTTCGGTTGCCATGACAACGTTTCCTCCTTCCTGTTTATGAGCCGGCTGGTAATCTGAGTCAAGGTTATAGCCCTCCTCCTACCTATTCCTGAAATAAAACTAAAACTATAGATCCAGTGTTGATGATGCTTTGAACCAATATTTTTACTGAAAGTGCAAGGCAAATGTTTTATTTTGAATTTATTAAAAAAATCAACATATTTTATTCATTATCAACTCTCATTAGCAAGAGGTTCTCTCATTACGGTACAAATGTATTTAAAATTTTCTGTACAACAAAATACTGCAACAATAAATTCACTTAAAATAAATGTCATTTAATGTGGGGTTAATTAATTAATATTTTGTTTTGCAGTAAAGTAAAAAAGTGCTAAAAATAATCATTTGAACTCATAATAAAATTTTCTAGATAATATTAGTATTCACTTGCTTTTAGCTTTAACACAATGACATCGCCAAATATTTCATTTTCACACAACATGATGTTTTAATTATATCACACTTCATCTTATATCATTATATATACACATCATATCTTAAAATATGGCTATCGTTCCCTTACATTTCAGAAAAGGGGTTATTTCGCATTATGACGTCATATTTTGGTTTGTGTGTGTGTGTGTGTGTGTATATATATATAGCTGTCAAAATTAAAGCGTTAATGCATGCGATTATTTTTTACAATTTAGCGCAATTAATGCAGCATCCTTTCTTTCCCATAATCCTTTGGCTAGTGTAACATTCAGAGCTTGACATTAACACCCGCCGACTCCTCCAAATGCGTGTGTATTTCAGAAGGGGTGTGTAACGCTGTCTCCCCTACTAGACACTTTGCTGGGTTGAATTTTATATATATAAATATTATTATTATAATTTTTTTTTTTCAATTGTAGTCTTTTAAAAAGGCATCTGAAATAATAAACTAAGTGTTGTCAAAAATATAGATTTTTCAATACATATCGATATTAATAACTCTTCCAATACTCATTTTCTGCAGAATAGATTATATAAGATACCAGCTTCTCTCTCTCTCTCAAGATACCAGCTTCTCTCTCTCTCTCTCTCTCTCTCTCTCTCTCTCTCTCTCTCTCTCTCTCTCTCTCTCTCTCTCTCTCTCTCTCTCTCTCTCTCTCTCTCTCTCTCTCTCTCTCTCTCCTCTCCCTCTCCCTCTCCCTCTCCCTCTCTCAGCGAGTGACACACAAACCCACCTCTCCTCACTCACTCGATTAATTTGCTCCGGATGAATATTGTTGGTGTTACTTGGCTTGAATTTCGCTGTGGGATTGCACGTATTGCGCATGATTTTTCTCATTCCCGCAGACTCAGAGCCCAAAGTGCGTTCACACAAAATGATGTCAAACAAAATAATGTCAAAATGCTGAATCACTCTCTTCTCTTGACTGAATAACTTTTGTAGCTTTAATAAGGCATTTTAATTATTATTTTTTTTTTTATATCCTACCTGTTAGACCTACCTGAAAGTCAAAGGTCACATGGGTCAAAACCAACGAAAACAATAACTTTGTGCGTTTTAAAGTAAAAAAAACTGGTCTGCCAATAGAAAAAAAAACTGAGCACTGATATATTGAAGGGCAGGTAATGTATATATATATTTATTAATCTCGGAGATGTAAAATCTGAGACTGAGGGTTTTCTACCTTTTAACACCCTCGACTCCCGACAAAATCCATCCATTAAGTGCACTAATAATTGAACTGATGCAGTAATTATGAGAGCTCATGGATCAGATCCTGTCATAAACATCCTTTATGCCGCTTACAACCACATTCTGATGTTTATCGGGCGCTTTTAACCTCTGCTCGTAAACTCCCAGCAGGGCCTGTATTGCCAATCTCATGCTCAGATGATCACATTAAGACACTGTTCACCAGCGAGGACTTCTCATCCGCCTGCTGGAAAAGTGTCGGCCTGTTTTCTCATTTTCTTTCTGTGTGTTCGGAGTGAAATGTGCCGCTACATAATGCTGTTTCTTGCACACCTGCCATTTTCTGACGCCTTCAAACTGCAGGATAGACCTTATTCAGAGCGGCGCCATGACGGGTGTGACAGCGAGGCTGTGAGGGATAGACTAGCCATGTTTCCAATGGCATCCGCTGTAAAAAAATCTGTATAAAGCTCCTAGATTACTTACCATTTTCCACAGCTTATATTGTCGGGAGTTTTTTGTCAACTGAAATTTCTTGGAAAGATTTTTTTCCAATGTTTCATGAGCAGAACAATCCAGCTCACTCATTCTAACAGTCTATCTATAGCCTAGTTTTATCTATCATTTTAATATTCTATCTGTTTATCTATCGTTCTATTGGTCTATCTATCATTCAGATTTAGAGTTTGTGGTTCCAGTCGGAGTGACCTAATGGTTGTAATAAGGCAACTATATTTTTAACAATTTACTTCAGATGTGCTAAAGTCTCATTCTGTCTCTGAGTATTTGCTCTAACTGTGTGTGTGTGTGTGTGTGTGTGTTTCTGGTAGGTTAATGGGAAGGGTTCTCTGTGGTGTGTGGACCCTGAATACAGACCCAATCTGATCCAGGCCCTGAAGAAACAGCACTTCCCCACAGCGCACTCTTTCTGCACACCCCCTGCTTCCCCACCCAGGTAACGCACACATTTACTATAGTCCAGTCACCTTTATTTATACAGCGCTTTTTACAAAGCAGCTTTACAGAGATCACAGGAAAATAATGCAACAAAGTTTGTTTCCAGAAGAAAATAAGTAAGCTCAGTGATGTTCATTTTTGTTGTAAAAAACTGAATTAATTTAGCTCATTTATGTATATATATGTGACCCTGGATCACAAAACCAGTCACAAGTCGCACTAGCCAACAAAATATTGTATGGGTCAAAATTATCGATTTTTCTTTTATGCCAAAAATCATTAGGATATTAAGTAAAGATCATGATCCGTGAAGATATTTAGTAAATTTCCTACCGTAAATATATAAAACATTTATTTTTGTGAGTGAATGCAGCACAATCGCCAACATAAATGTACAACTTTAAAAGAGATTTTCTCAATGTTTTGATTTTTTTTGCACCCTCAGATTCCAGATTTTCAATAGTTGTATCTCAGCCAAATATTGTCCTATCCTAACACACCATACATCAATGGAAAGCTTATTTATGCAGCTTTCATTGGATGTATAAATCTCAATTTAAAAAAATGTACCCATGTGACTGGTTTTGTGGTCCAGGGTCACATACAGGATATATAGGCTATAGTACAAACTAATGTAGGTTCAAGATGCACACTATTGTTCGTTGGAAATGTGTGGGACGAGGCCGATCCCGTTCTGTACATTTCCATTAAAGAAAAGGTGGTTCTGTGATGGAAAGATTCACCAACAACTCGCTCAGGCTAGAAAGATGCCAAACAAAACTGCATAAACCACAATCTCTATAAGCACCTGAGGGTTCAGTTGATATTCAGTCTGATATAAAATCATTTTAATTGCAAATATGGTGTGTGAATTGACCGCTACGTGTGTTGATATTCTTTTAAATTACGTCTGATTATTATGTCAAAGAATGGCATTAAATTACTTTAGATGTTAAAATCTAAGAAACTAAGTCTGTTCACACCATGAACAATAACTATAACGATAATGAAAAAGAGATAGTTATAAAAATGACTTTAATTGTAAAAGAATAGCAGAATCCACAACCATGACGACAACTGCACAGAGAACAATATCGTTGAAATCACTTTCAGAATTAATTTTTTCCAGCAGATGAATGATCAAAACATTTAAATCAGAATCAGAAGGGGCTTCATTCAGACTGTCAGTCCAAATCAGATTTTCGTGCATATCCAATTGGAATACGATTATATTTAGCAAATGCGAACGGCATAAAATCACATGAAATGCGATTTTATTAATTTTTTTATTTTTTTATTATAAATGCATTTTGAGCTACATTCATATGTGGTTTGAAATCGCATTTATGGAAATCCATTTCAGTTCCGCTCTAATCAGATTTTGCATCGTTTGTCACTTTCTCACGCCACGTAAAAAGTAAACATGTAAGACGTTGTTGTAGGAAACAGCTGAAAGCTGTCAATATATATGCTGCCACTTGGAAATATTATAAGGAAACATGGAATTAGTTTCCATTGTTATGCTGATGACACTCAAATCTATATTTCATCACGGCCAGATGAAAACGCTAAATTATCCAAATTGACAGAGTGTGTTAAAGATATAAAAGATTGGATGACGCGCAATTTTCTTTTATTAAATCCAGACAAGACAGAGGTACTAATCATCGGTTAAAAAAAACGCCAACAAAACCTCTCACAATACAACTTTAACATAGTAGGATGTCCTGTTACTTTATCCTCTACAGTAAAAGACCTGGGTGTTATACTAGATTGCAACCTGTCTTTTGAAAATCATATTTCATATGTTACAAGAACCGCCTTTTTCCACCTTAGAAACATTGCTAAGCTACGTAATATGCTATCAGTTTCTGATGCAGAAAAGTTAGTTCATGCGTTCATGACCTCGAGACTAGATTACTGTAATGCTTTATTAGCTGGTTGTCCTGCATCCTCAATAAACAAGCTACAGTTAGTCCAAAATGCCGCCGCTAGAGTTCTTACTAGATCAAGAAAATATGATCATATAACACCGATTTTATCATCACTACATTGGTTACCTATAAAGTCCCGTATTAATTACAAGGTATTGCTACTGACTTATAAAGCCCTAAACGGCTTAGCTCCAGTCTATTTAACGGATCTTCTATCGCCCTATAATCCATCGCGCTCTTTAAGGTCACTAAATTCGAGGCTTTTGGTCATACCTAGGATATCCAGATCCACCAAAGGAGGGAGAGCATTTTCACATTTCGCTCCAAAACTCTGGAATAGTCTTCCTGATACTGTTCGTTGCTCAGACTCGCTCTCCCAGTTTAAAACTAGATTAAAGACGCATCTCTTCAGCCAGGCATTCATATAATACTTTTAATCTTACAGTTAAATCCGACCTCTAGTTCATAAACGCCAGAGGAGAACTGGCCCCCGACTGAGCCCGGGTTCTCCCAAGGTTTTTTTTTCTCCATTAGGTCACTTGATGGAGTTTCAGGTCACCATTAGGTCACTTGATGGAGTTTCAGGTCACCATTAGGTCACTTGATGGAGTTTCAGGTCACCATTAGGTCACTTGATGGAGTTTTTTTCGGTTCCTTGCCACTGTTGCCTTTGGCTTGCTCAGTTGGGGATATTTGGGGATATTTAATTTAATTAATCAATCAACAATACTATTGATCAGCATTACCAAACGTGGACGTTTTCCACTAGAAACAAACATTGATGTATTATTTTAATTTCATTTTAATTTAATACTGTGAAGCTGCTTTGATACAATCTGTATTGTGAAAAGCGCTATATAAATAAACTTGACTTGACTTGAAAGTCGCTGCAGAAACGAGACGGGCTTTCGCACCGGATAGTTCTAGGAATTAGCCACCTTCATCTGTTTGGTGCGGGCCGTGGTCCGGGGGAGCTTTCACACCTGTGATTTTGATTCGGATCAAACTGAAAAGTCAGAAAATGAAAGGGTGAAAGGGCCCTTAAAACCAAAGGGAATTATAGGTCTCCTTCAAGTTGTCACGCGCTCATGTTGGTGGAACTGATTTGTGATCCTGCTTTGTATCTTACGGTGTGTGTCTGTGTGTTTCCGTCTGTGTGACAGTGCCTTCTCACCCGCACGCCACCTCTTCCTCCAGGACTGCTCTCTGAAAGGTGAGACATGTCTGTTTTTGTCAGGTAAATGAGTAAAAATAATAAGCGCCGGTTTGAAATCTTGAACTTGAATTTATTTATTAGAATATTCTCATCTCTCTCTTTAAAAATCAAGGAAACTCGTTGTTTAGAAAGTATTAGAAACCTGTGAATTATTATTATTATTATTTTATTTTTTTATTTTTTTTCGGTTTCAAATATTTTCATTATTTATCTTTTATAGAGCGTTCTCTTTCTCTGTCACCTTGAGTTTGGTGGCAGTTGTTCACTCTCTCCTCTGTCTGGTTGGTAATGAATAATTTAAACTTCCTGAAGGGTTGCATGGAAACAGAGAAACTCCAGCCCCTTGAATTCCTCCACACACACACACACACACACACACACACACACACACACACACACACACACACACACACACACACACACACACACACTGACCACTGTGTTCTTTTACAGAGTCTGACATTGATGCAGCGACTGCTATGATGCTCTTGAACTCGGCCCCCGGACACCACGCTGACACATGTAAGACCTCAATCTGACACTCTATAATCCTCTCTAACGTTATATAGATTATTTCTGTTATTCTATCTAAACCTTTCTGTCTGTAGTTCATTCTATTTATCATTCTGTTGTTCTATTTATCGTTCTGTTGTTCTATCTATCATTCTATCTATCAATCGTTCTATCATTCTATCTATAGTTTGTTCTATCATTAATTCTATCTATCTATCGTTCTATCGTTCTATAGTTTGTTCTATCATTAATTCTATCATTATATCTATCTATCTTTCATTCTATCTATTGTTCTATCTATCGTTCCATCTATCGTTCTATAGTTTGTTCTATCATTAATTCTATCATTATATCTATCTATCTATCTTTCTATCTATCTTTCTATCTATCTATCTATCTATCTATCTATCTATCTATCTATCTATCTATCTATCTATCTATCTATCGTTCTATCTATCGTTCTATCTATCGTTCCATCTATCGTTCTATAGTTTGTTCTATCTATCTATCTATCTATCTATCTATCTATCTATCTATCTATCTATCTATCTATCTATCTATCTATCTATCTATCTATCTATCTATCTATCTATCCATCCATCTATCCATCCATCTATCGTTCCATCTATCGTTCCATCTATCGTTCTATAGTTTGTTCTATCATTAATTCTATCTATCTATCTATCTATCTATCTATCTATCTATCTATCTATCTATCTATCTATCTATCTATCTATCTATCTATCTATCTATCGTTCCATCTATCGTTCCATCTATCGTTCCATCTTTCATTCTATAGTTTGTTCTATCATTAATTCTATCTATCTATCTATCGTTCTATCTATCGTTCGCTCTATCCATCTATCGTTCTATAGTTTGTTCTATCATTAATTCTATCTATCATTCTATCTATCATTCTCTCTATTGTTCAATCGTTCTATAGTTTGTTCTATCATTAATTCTATCATTCTATCTATCGGTCTGTCTGTCTATCTATCTTTCTATTATCTACAGTTCGTTCTATCTATCGCTCTATCAGCCTGTATCTGTCTCTCTCAAACAAATCTTGCTGTTGGCAGTCAGTGTCTGCATCTGAGAGTCTGATGTTCTGCAGCGGATGAGTGTGTTTAGTTCAGGTTCATGCAGAAAGACACGTTTGCATCTTTATTTATGGGGATGGTTTCGCAAATATGTCTGTGTAATGACTAAAAGCTCTTGCTGGTAATTAGTGCAGCATTGCACTTCGTTCACACGTCTTTATCCTTGTTAAGCGTGTCACTGTAGTGTTCTCTACCTCTAATGAGCCTTAATCACCCATAGCTGAATAAACCATCACAAGAGTGCTTCATTAAGACAGGCGGATGAAAGTACTTGATGACGCGTTTCATAACGCCGGTTTACAGATTGACACTTAATATATCAACTAAATGAAACAAGAATTTTGAATCTGGCTTGATCCAATGTTCAGATTTCTGTTCTGGATCTTTATGCAAATTATTGCATATTTAAAGGGGACCTGTTATGCTTTTTTATATTTTACACTTTCTTTAGTGTGTGATGTTGCTGTTTGAGCATGAAAAAGCTCTGCAAAGAAAGTTCTTCTCTATATCAGTGTCAGTGTTTCTGAACTCCTGAAACGCCTCCATTGTAGTCTTGAGTTTCTTCCGGGAATGAACATATCACAATATTCCTCATTTAAATAATTCATACGCAGAATAAAGGGGCGGGGCCTGGTTGAGTTAGTTAGTGTGTGTTAAACTGGCGGTTATGGCAAGGGGCGGGACATTTCCCAAACACCAATCACAATCACACTCACACTGATCCAGCCGACCAATCAGAGCACAGTGTGCCTTTCAGAAGGAGGGGCTTCATAGAGACAGGAACTAAACAGAGTGTTACTGACAGACTGGGAAGAGAGGAGCCGCAACAATGGAGAATATGGGGAAAATAATGTGTTTTTTGCATTCAAGCATGAAAACTTATTCTAGTAGAGCCTAAAAACAAAATCAAGACTTTGAAAAAGGACATAATAGATCCTCTTTAAACATAACATTTTAGAAATCTTTTTTTTTTTTGCTTTTCCTATTGTAATCAATCAACTGGGGAAGTATGTTGATATCTGTTACTTAACCTGGGGTGACACAAATGATGACGTCAGAAACATTGCATTATGTGAGTGCCGTCCTTGTGATAACTGTTGTGGTTTGGTCCTCAGGTGACCCGGACAGCCCTATAGACCTCTCACGCCGGGACTCGGTCCTAGTGAGCAGCGACCCAAAGCAGGACCACAACTACAGCAGCTCGTCCTTCCAGCGCTGCTCGTCTCGCTCTTCCTCGTCCTCCTCGTCCTCGCTCTCATCCCTGGACGAGGCCGGCTGTGAGTCCGGCCAGGCCCGTCGCGCCGGGAGCGAGGGTTTCCACAGCGATGAAGACTCGGATGAGGAGAGGAGCTCACGACTGCCCTCGCTCACCGTCAAGTGTCCTCTTCCGGGAAAACGGGCCCGGCACGAGTCCAAACCGGAACTGGACGAGGAGTTGAAGGAGGCGGCCGGGTCTCTCTTGCACCTCGCCGGGATCCGATCCGGCCTGGATCTCTCCAAGCAAACAGCCAAGAGTAAAAAACTGGAAAAGCACCGGAAATAAAGCCGGAAAAATCCCTTAGTGACAATTTTAACCCCTGGACTGTGTATCAGTGACTGTGCCTCCTCATTTTCCACATCATGGAAACCTTCTCTCTTGTTTTTTTCCTTCTTTTTCTACATTTTTCGTTTTGTACGAGAGAATTTCCCTCCCGGACTCAAACTACGGCAATAGCAACTTTCACGCGGAGGTGAACGAAGCCATACTGAGCGCGAATGGAGGAACGTTCCTGTACGTGCTTCAAGATGAAGGAGAAACGGAGGAGTTGGATAGGGAGAAATTGATGTTTTTTCTCTTAAACGTTTGCATGCTTCCTCTTAAAGTGAGTGTCCTACTCTTCCAAGTGAATCTGTGGTGTTTCTGCAGAGAACGAGTGCATGTCCGTGTTGTTCCAAGCACTAACCTCTCCCGTCGTCCACTCCAGAAAATGGAAAACGAGAATTACATCAAGAGTTCCCAGTTTTTTTTTCTCTCTCTCTCTCTTTTATTTTTGTAATTTTTTTGAAGTACAAAACAAAGAAATGCAATAATGATCATCAGGCGGCCGAGGACGAGGCACTGGAGATCCCTGCGGATGGCGTGCAGAAAGGATTTATGGATAACGGATACATTTTTCTTTTTTCTTTTTTAAAGGCTCCATCAGTGGTGATGTTTATGGGGTGAATCTCATGAAAATATGTCAGGGTCACACTTCACTCCAGAATAAAAAAAGAAAAGAAATTGTTTAGCATTAAAATGAAGCAGCATTTAGATTCATTATTCCCATTTTTCTCAATAATTCTCATTACTGTTTTATATATTTAAACATATATTTATGTTTATATGGATTTTTTTTTTGGTAGCACATCTAATATTACCATGCTTTAGAAATACTTCAAAAAAAATGTGTTAATACAAATCTGAGGTGGAAGTGGAACGTACAAAAAAAAAAAATCTGTATGCCACAAAAATTGGCATACAAATAATAGACTAATTTCTATCTTAATTAATTTTAAAAAAATTTGGTTTTGTTTGTATTTTGTTTTTGCTTTGCTTTGCTTACAGTAATGAGAGTTTATAGGAAAGATGTGCTTAGTTGTCATGAAAATGTTAAATGCAAACCAAACAAAGAAAATAGGCTACATTTACAAATAAACAGTATTATTTCTTATTTGATCTTCTTGTTTTGGGGTGCACTATGACCTGCACATGTTCTTGACAGGTTTCATGAGATTTACCTTGCGAGTCTTTATCAAATTATAAAGTTAAAAAATGCTTGACTGACTGGAATTAAAGCCTAATCTCGAATATCAACACAGGATCAACCATCACCGGAAGGATTAATAAACACAAAACGGCCCCAAATGGCTCTGAATCGTCACTAGAGGACTGGAACACATTTTCCCGTCATCCTCGTTTCTTTTGTCCGTGATCTGTTCAGATGCTCCATCAGTTTTGTGTGTGTGTGACCTGAAACAGGCCTTTCATGGCAGAGCTTGCCGTTTGATTCCCTCTGTCCAGACCCTATGCAAAAACACACAAGCCGTGTAGCTCTATATTTCCTCTTGGTATATATATATATATATATATATACATATATGTATATGTGTATATATATGTTTGTGTGTGTGTGATTATGTATGCATGTGGTTCTGTGCCCATTCGTTGCGTGTTTTAACGCAGTCAGCAGACTTGGAGAGGTCAACACTGGAGTTGAGGAACTCGAGACTGTGGGTGTAGATGTACAGATGCATGTTCATATCGCATGAAACCTGGCATATTTCACCTCAAAATCCAAGGAAAAATAGGAAATTATATTTTGCATGAAGAGAATTGAAGGTTGAGATTTTTGTTTTCTTGACGTGACGTTATTCGCTTGATAATTTAAGCACGTTCCCCCCCTCCAAATGACTGATGTCGTTACAGAGAATTCTGGGGGGAAAAGGCACACAGTGAAATGCCTTTTAAAATCTCATTTATTTTCATTACTGTAATGTGAAAACAAAAATGTATATATATATAATGTAAATTGTAAAATATTTATACTTCATGGTAGTATTTGTTGTATTGCCTCTAATTTATACTGATTTTAATTTAAAAAAAAATAGTATTACAGTATTTGTTTAGCATAATACAGTTAAAAATGTTTTACAGTAATGAGAAACGACACATAATTAGTTTTACAAACAAACTCAAAGAATTCATTGCAGTATTGGGATCTGCTTCATTTTCTTTTTGTGCAATATTGTGCTTTTTCTTTATTGAATTTTTTGGGGTGAAATATGATCCACACGTTTTCATGTGAAACTACTGCCACATTTACAAAAACAAAAAACATGTTATCACAGGTACATGAAACCGGATGTTTTAAATATGAATATTTATTGCCGCTGTATGTTTGTATGTTTGCCGAATGCCGAATCCACGTTTGCTGTTGTTTTGCCTCATTTGACCCTCCGTTGGCTCTCAGAAACCCCCAGAATCCCAGCAGCAGCTCATCTGAAATGCATGACCTGTGCCAAAACATGTAAATCACTGCCTCAAAGACACCTCGACGAGTTCATTGAGACGCCACATTTGAAAATGAAGAACAAAAGGGTCGCGTTTAATGAGCTGTTGAACTGTTCCTTTCATTTGGACCCTCATTTTGTTGTCTAACAGCATCAGTGTCACTGTCTACAAAACCTGGTTTTGTTCCTCGTGTGCCAAAATATCAAAGATTATTTAATCACTGCCAAGGCTGGTTTACTAATCCTGTCTTTTTTTTTTTTTTTTTTGGTTCTTTTTTGTACATCAGGTTAAGAAGTATTGACTATTAACTAATAAAACTGCCAAGTACCTGTGAGGGCGAATCTCACCACGCATGTCAAGAAAATTATTCTTGATTTCGCCTTAAAATCTAAATAAAATAATTTAAGAAATGATATTTTACTTACAGAAAATAAAAACTATTCTAGGATGAATAAGATTTTTTTTGTGCATTTTGACAATATTTTCATTTCATTATCATTATTGTAAAAATAAATCAAATTAAAATACATTAATGTGTGTATATAATAGCCTCAAAATTGCCAATAGGCTATTTAAATGGATATATGCATGCATATATATCCTGATCATATAAATGCATAAAAATGTTAGCTTAAATTTGAATTAAAATGGCATGCTATAATTTACATATATACATATATAT
The DNA here is from genome assembly GCF_949319135.1 of Squalius cephalus. Lineage (NCBI taxonomy): Eukaryota > Metazoa > Chordata > Actinopteri > Cypriniformes > Leuciscidae > Squalius > Squalius cephalus. Next base: position 32,998,745 of record NC_137142.1, read on the forward strand.
ATATATACACATACATGCATGCATGCATATATATATATATATATATATATATATAATTTAAGATAACATTTTTATGCATTTTAAACTTGCATAATGCATTTATTTATATATCTATATATATTTACACACTCATTTTCTTTTGTTTCTTTTTTTTTTTTGTGAAATATGATCAGGACATGTATTCGTGAGATTCACCCATGAAGCATTAATTGTGTAAACTGCCATGTTTCTGTACACTGCCACGTGACCCGCTGCTCGCTCGATATTCCTCAGAGGTTGAGTCTCATCTGTGAATGAGTGTGAAGATCCTCCGTGTGTTTGTGTGTGTGTGTGCGACTACACGAGCGATATCTCTTTAGTGTTTGTCTCATCATATTTTCTTCTGCGTAATATCGAGCGTGTGGAGACTGCATTGAATGATGTAAATAAATCACTGACAGCACCTCAGTATCAGTCTGTTACTGTCTGTCAGACGGACAAAACCCTCGTTTTTCTACGCTAACCTGTTAATAAAATGTTTCTAAAATTTATTTTCGCCAAAGATATGCAATTGCATTATATATATGGTATTACTGAATAAAAGAAGCTGTTTTACTTAAGATGGTTTTGTCTAGATATGTGAAACCTATATAAACCTATTATATATATATATATATATATATGTTTGTATATATGTATACAGTATACATAGTGTACATATATTTTTGTGTATATATAAGCTACAAAATTTGACTTTATATTTATTTTTGTATGTATGGATATATATTATATATTATATGTATATGTGTATATATATATATGAAGAGTTCAGATGCAAAAGCCTCTTAAGTGCCATCTGAAATTTTCTTCTAGAATGATCATTTTTATCAAGCTTGTATATTTAAGTTCAATAATTTCACTTAAATGGCAATGCAAATTACCTATTAATTGTCATTTAAGTGAAATATACTTAAATATACAAGCTTTATAAAAATGATCATTCTAGAAGAATTTCAGGTGGCACTCTTCATATGTACATATATTTATTTTTATATGTATGTATGTATGTGTGTATATATATATATATATATATATATATATATATATATATATTATGTGTGTGTGTGTGTGTGTGTGTGTGTGTGTGTGTGTGTGTGAGTGTGTTTCTGTGAGTGACTGTGTGGTGTGTATAAGCTACAAAATTTGACTATACTGTATGTGTGTGTGTGTGTGTATACATATATAAATATACACTATACAGGTGTGTGTGTGTTATATCCAGAAAGTTTTTGTAGTTTTGTTTTACCTTTATTACATTGACAAATTAAAGACAGTAGGCTAATTTAATTTGATAAACATCATGTCTTCATAATATCACATTTATAGTTATGAAAATATATAGCAGCTTGAATATTTTGGGATGGAGGTTCTTGTCTGTCCAAATACTGGGAAGTTTCATATTAATATTCTGGACAAACGGCTCCACCTGCTGGTTATAAAGTGAACTGGTTATGTTTTCTCTGATAAACTCGTGTAAAGAGTGTCAATCTAATGAAGCTTGTGTTAATAACCGGCTCACACAAGGCTTATCTAACAGACACTCGTGAATCCGTGTGTTCTGGCACATCTTTATACTGTGAAGTCTCAGAATAGACTCCATTGATAATTACAGCGTCTCATTTACTTTAACTCGAGCAGAAATTACTGCTCATATCCATGGCAACCGCACCACGCCAACCGTCGCCTAGCAACCAGACCGAGTTTGAGATGATGATGATGGTGTGGGATGAAGTCAGTGCCAGAGCTGGTTTAGTTCAACACGTTTATGTGTTATCATCATCATCTTTAAAATGGGAAATATTTGTGTAACGTTCACGTCAAATTAAAAATAAACACAAACATATGATTAACTTGCACAGCCCAAACCATAAACTGATTCTGATTTTAAATGATTTGAATTTAATTATCCAAATAATGTATTACTTTGTTCAATGGAAATCCTTGAAAATAAAAAAGTGAAGGGAAGAATATTACAAAAAAGTAAATATAATGATAAATCTATCAATATATAATGGATTATCCTATTTTTCTTATATCCATATGCTTGCTTTCACCATTTTTCAGAAATATATTGACTAGTGAAAAGAACAAAATAGCCGATCAGCATTTTGTTACATTTCTATAGTGAAATTTGTTTGATGTTCATTTGTTTTTGAACATAAAAAAAAGGTACTTGTAAAAAGGAAAAATTTGCTGATTATTGGTTCATTTCTACAGTGAGATTTATTGAAAAAATATAGTGAAAGAAAAATGTAAAAGAATATTATTAAATATACCAAAACATTACCCTGGTGTTTTATACCCTGTATAATATTCTATTTTTATTTGGATTTCTATTCTTTTCTCTTGTTTTGTATCACTAAGAATGTTTGATTTCTATGGTGAACAAACTTTCAGAGAGAAAAACCAAGAAAAAACTGAAGCGTGAACAGACATTAATTCTCATAATATTCTCAATAACCCGTCTATCATGTATGGATCTTGGCTGCTTCAAACTGCCATCATTCATCTATACATCATAACCGGCTCAGTCATCATCACTCTGTTCTTCTCAGACACTTTTGTCTGTCTTTTTTTCATCCTCCATGAATTCCAGCATCAGTTTCTTCTCGCTCGTGTCATGTCACGTGACATGTTCCTCATTCCCCTGTTCCTCAACACAACCACTAGATGGAGTTGCTCACTCGATTCTTCAATGATCTTTTCCATCATGATTTTCAAGTTTTTCTGTTTGAAATTAAAGTCCTCCTGTAGTCAATCATTTTATCACTTAAAACTCATCTTTGATCACCAAAATGACATATTTACAAACATTTTCCTTGAAAAAAACCCGATTCATGCCTTAAAATATCTTGAATGTATACTCTACACCCTTGCCTCATTTAGTATACGCGGTTCTATGAATATGCAAATGAGCCCCGCCTCCACTCACTCACTCAGCTCAGAGATCCACTGGTTGACGATCACACGTTGATCTGATTGGTTACAAGGTAGTTTGTGACGTCAGAAACACCAGCGATTTCAAAGCGTGTTTTTGAGACTGTCTTTGGTTCACTGCAGTTTTAAGGAGGAAATACTCAGCAATGCTGTCGACTTATGAATTTACACATGGTTTGTCTTAAAGCGTATTAAAAACAACACATATAAACAACATTAAAAGCTGGATTTACACCACAGGGAGACTTTAAACGTAAAGGGTTAGTTCATGTTAGTGATGTGTGTGTGTGTTTGTGTGTGTGTGTGTGTGTGTGTGATGTGTGAAGCCATCCCAGGTGTAAATGACTTTCTTCTTTCAGCCGAACACAATTAGAGTAATATTCAGAAATGTCATGGCTCTTCCTAACTTTATAATGGGAGTGAATGGCACTTTAGATTTTGAAGCCCATAAAAGCACATCCATCCATCATAAAGGTAATCCACACGACTCCAGGGGGTTAATAAAGGCCTTCTGAAGCTAAGCGTGTTTAGCTAAGTGTTTTCATAAGAAAATGATCCATATTTAATATTATCCACATAATCATGCAGTGGTATTACATCTGATACCATCATTGTATGTTTTTAAAGGGGCAACAGCCTGATTAATGTCAGACGTTCAGTTGGATAAGCGTCTCTCTCTCCTCTTCCCTGTTTGTGTTCAGGAGTCAGTGGGATTGAGTGAGAAACAGCTGATGGTTTGATTGACAGCAGTAGCGGGTGAGGCTTTGAGTTGCTATCCAATAAGCTTCAGCGTCAGGTCTGAGCAGGGCTGTGATTGGCTCAGATTGATGATTGACAGCAGTAGCAGGTGAAGGTCTGGGCTGTGATTGGATCATAATGATGATTGACAGCAGTAGCAGGTGAAGGTCTGGGCTGTGATTGGCTCAGATTGATGATTGACAGCAGTAGCAGGCGAAGGTCTGGGCTGTGATTGGCTCAGATTGATGATTGACAGCAGTAGCAGGTGAAGGTCTGAGCTGGGCTGTGATTGGCTCACATTGATGATTGACAGCAGTAGCAGGTGAAGGTCTGAGCTGGGCTGTGATTGGCTCACATTGATGATTGACAGCAGTAGCAGGCGAAGGTCTGGGCTGTGATTGGCTCAGATTGATGATTGACAGCAGTAGCAGGCGAAGGTATGGGCTGTGATTGGCTCAGATTGATGATTGACAGCAGTAGCAGGTGAAGGTCTGGGCTGTGATTGGCTCAGATTGATGATTGACAGCAGTAGCAGGTGAAGGTCTGGGCTGTGATTGG
>NC_137142.1:33008016-33033016 GCF_949319135.1 Squalius cephalus
GGTTTAAACAATAGACCGTGTGTAGCCACGCCCCTTCTACGGTAGTCCCGCCCCTTTTCAGCGCCGCGCTCGTTGTGTTCTGACTTCCGGTTTGTTTTTCCTCATAAAGGTAAGATCTTATGGATTTATGAATGGAGCGCTCGTTTTAGAAATTTCCCAGTCTACTGACATTTGATATGACATCCACTTCAAACATTACAGTGCTCATGATAACTCTTCAATAAGTAAATCCAATTCACCAGCAACAGAAATATACAGAGCGACGGAAGTTCAAAACCGGAAGTTCAAACAAAGATGGCTGCGTGCTTGTTACTCGTGTGCATAAGGTCTATATGCAGTTACACATCTCCAGTATCATAACACGCGCATCTGTGAATCTCCACACACACCCCACAAATAACATACAATCCACTGAGCAACAACTGCGTGCATGTGTGTGTGTGTGTGTGTGTGGCTGCCGTTCCTCTGCCGTGTTGTAATGTTGCTTTCAGGACTTCAGATGCTTTTATTCGTCATGGCCTCTACATTCATACTCACTTTGACACGTGGCTTTAATCCAATGACTCCCAAACATGTTTCTATATCTCTCAAACTTCTTCTTGGGTGATTGTTTCCCATTTAAAAGCGAATCATTGTGTGAACCATTTTAATAATAATGCTAAATGAGTTCAAGTTTTAGTTCAGTGCCAGAAAAAGATAAATTTGAGCTGAAACCATAAAGACAAGGAAACGCAGCTTTAATCTATTCAACACCGAGACTAATTTGACCATTGCAAAAACAAGTGAACATGATTTAACATATTAATCTAACTTTCCTTAACAAGCTCGAGTCAGACAGAGAGAATTAGACTCAACGATGAAGTCATAACGCATGATCTAATTCCAAGGCTAGATGATTGGATCATACATTTTCCTCTAATTTGGGGGTAATTAAATGAACAGTACTTCTTTTCTGCACACTGTAATTCAAAAGGGACCGCTGTGACCGACCCCTAATCTTCCTCTGCTATATAGCCACAGTCTTTTCCTGACAAGTCGCGTTGAATTTTCTTTCATTTCTTTAAGGAAGTAAATAAGGTTTTAAATCTAGTTTTGTAGTACAATATACATACAATTTTGGGACGCTACTCGATATCCAATATGTTGTTCTTGAGCAAAACCACTGATCTAAATTTTACAAATTGTATTAGTCTTAGTCCGCGGTTGTATACTAGTTAAAAAAATGTACAAAAATATTTCATGCACTTTTAAATGTGCTGCAGGAATGATATTGAACAGGACGCGTCAGCTGTGTGCGGTTGGACGTGGGATTTAAACATCTGACTGGAGCAACTGGCGCTCTGAATCGAGCAGGATAACACATGCTGAGCCGTGCGTTCTCCAGTTGTCTGGGGTTCACTTCTGTCACCGTCTGTCTCAAGGCTTCACCCTTACAGCACACACACACACACACACACATGTGTCCGTTACTGTATAAAGAGAGAAACATTCGCTTTCACATTTGCTGCAAACCCGCAGAACGCCTTAGAAACTGAATAGCAATGGCCTGGAAAGTATCATCATCATCACAATGGCTTATTTTATTTTATTTTATTTTATTTTATTTTATTTTATTTTATTTTATTTTATTTTATTTTATTTTATTTTTTATTTAATGGCCTCCTTGTAAGCCACAAACACAACATAAGCACACCGGTTTGATTTTATTTATTTATTTTTATTTTGTTATTTTTAATGGCCTCCTTAAAATCACACCGGTGTGATTTTATTTTACTTTACGTTACTTTACTTTGCTTTATGTTTTAATAGCCTCCTTATGTAAGCCATAAACACAACATAAGCACACTGGTGTGATTTCTATGGTTAAAGGGGTGGTTGATTATGATTTGACTTTTCTAACTTTAGTTAGTGTGTAATGTTGCTGTTTGAGCATAAACAACATCTGCAAAGTTACGACGCTCAAAGTTCAAAGCAAGCTTAATTCCAGTGGTACTGGTGGATTTCCGTGGGAAATTCGAGCATGTCTTTGCGTCATTCCGTCACATCTGTCCACATAAAGAAGAGTCTCGGCTAGTCGGCGATGAGTGTGAGGATGCTGGAGATTTATAGCCTTTTCTCACAGCACTGGATATAATTAAACTTAGCAATTTGATGGCGGATCCAGAAAGGTTCAAACAACAATCACCAGAGACAACTGGAGATTCACCCGCTGTAAAATGCAAAAGACTTCGGACTTCGGAGCGGCTTCAGAAAAAAAGAGACTGAAACCGGCCCATGCGAAAACAAGGATAATATCGGAAGGGCATTAAATGTCACGCAATGCTGATGTTGTTAACATTAACAATTTGAGAACAAAGTATAATTTGCACGGTTTGACGTGATATAAGCGATCGTTAGATTTAATCAGCGTGATTTACTGCAATGCTTTTATTTTCCCCTTAGTTGCTCAGAACAAAAGTGGATGTTAATTGTTCAGACGTCATTTTCCGGTGTAAATTCTTATGTTGGTCATACTTCCAAAAGTAGGATCTGTGATTGCGAATGCCAGGATCCACACCGGCGGCGACTGACAGCTGCACGTTCTCCTCTAAACATCGGATTCATCCGCGCTGTGCCGTGCCGAGGCTCAATCCACATAAAGTAGATCATTCCGCGAATAACTGCAGTTGCAGATTTCGAACAGAGATGGCGACAAAGAGGAAAAACTACAGACTGCAGCTTTAAAATAAAGTGTAACCGAATTATTTTATTTTTTTTAAGTGTTATGTTATGTGTTATCAAACACCTTTGTGCTATATAAACACACAGACACAGACTAACAGGAACGTTGAGGATGCTTTTCGCCAAAATGGCTCAGTACCAATTTGCGAAAGGCAAGAATTCACTGATTACATCAGCAGAAAGTGTGTGATGCGTCTGGCTCTCTGATTAGAGCTAACGGGCTGTAAACATTTCCTGCGATTAAAACCTCATACCTGTTGGGTGAGAAACACTCCGACAGCTGTGTCCGTGTGTTTAACCAAACCTCTTGGTGTTTCTAATAAACCTCCAGCCCTCAGATATATCATAATGCATAATGAAGGCTGAAGTCACCTGACCAGCCATGGCCATGACATCATGGGTCAAAGGTTAAACCCTCTATCAAAGTGATTGAAGGGGGTAAAAAGTCCAACGTTACATAGATCACCCCAGATCGTGACTGAATGTTGAATGACCTCATGCCGGTCCTTTTCCTCTTGCCTGATTGCCACCCGAGGCGCACTTTATATTGAGATTAATGCACTCTGAGAGCTTTTTAATGCATTGCTCGGTGGTTGCATCTCTATGATGTAGGCAGGGTTATTATAGTTAACTAAAACTAAAGCCATAAAAAAATTAATTTGTTACATGCAACGAAATAAAGTATTTAAAAAACTTCTAAAAACACAAGAAAAGACGGAAAATGTTATTCAAAAAATATCAAGTCAAGTCACATTTATTTGTTAGCGCTTCAATGCAGATTGTTTCAAAGCAGCTTTACAATAATAAACAAAAAAAATAAAATAATTAATGTTGCAAAGTTATGAAATGAATACAATTTTAGCTGTAAAGCAGCTCTAAAAAGACAATAGTGTCATATTCGGCTCAATTTAGTTCAATAACTGTGTCAATGTTGCAAAGCTCATTAGTTATGAATTGAACCCAGTGTTGATTCAGTTTAGTTCAATAATAGTGCAAAGTTCATAAAGTTATGAAACAAGCTTCATTCAGCTATAAAGCATCTCTACAGAAAACAATAGTGTCGTTATTTAGATCGAGCCAGTTCAGTGTTGATTCAGTTTAGTCCATCAAAAGTTCATCAATTATGAAACAAGCTTCAAGGGAGAGTTTGCCCAAAAATGAAAATTCTATTATTTATTCCATTTGTTCCAAACCTGTATGAGTTTCTTTCTTCTGCTGAACACAAAAGAAGATATTTTGAAGAATTTAGAAATATATTATTTTGTGTTCAGCAGAAGAAAGAAACTCATACAGGTTTGGAACAACTTGAGGCTGAGTAAATGATGACAGAATTTTCATTTTTGGGTGAACTATCCCTTTCATTCGACAATTAATACAATCAATAATAGTTTCTCAATGATACTAAGACTTCATAAGGCTACTGACAACCGTTTACTTGCAGGTGTGAGTGTCGAAATGTCCTGTTCACACAGCGAGCTCACAGTAGCGTCTCGAATACTGTCTGAATGAACATGTGACGGGTGAAAAGAAAAGACAACAGTGGCCAACGTACCAAAGATGTCTATAAAACAGAAAAGTATTATCACCTTTGATCGAGCCCTGAGTTTATCTGTCAAACCTTCATTAACCGGCTGCAGCTTTTATATCTGGGTGGAGAGCAGAGCATTTGAGTCACGAGTTGAACACAAAACTGACGTGGACACACAGCTCACGTCTCTGTCCAGGGCTCACCACTGTGACTAGTGATTTTCCAAAGTCCACTCAGCATTTTCACTGGCCACAATTTTGACAACCATGGGGAACAAACTGCCATATAGATATTTATTAATATTGTCTCATAATTTGGCAGCAGGTTTATTAGGCTGCTGTCACTTTAAGACCTGATCCATTATACTGTTACACATGCGTTTTCTTTCTCAACTGTTTACGTTCACTTAAAGGAGACATATCATGCTTTTAAAGTGTTCCTTTTAACATACAAATCATACATTTGTAGTGTATATAAAGCGGAACTGCAATGCTTGGGTCTGAATTCCTCATTATTATAGCTCCACAGGCCCCTTTTCTACCCCTTTTCTGGTGTGCGTCTGAGAGCAACTCGTTTTGGTGCGGTCTCTTTAAATACAATTGAGACACTTCATACCCCGCCCCCTCTCCAGGATGCAGAGGTGACACTCGGTTCAACTCCACCCCGTTCGGCCATTTTTGTAGTTTGATAGCAGAGATACGATTATAGCGGCACAGAAACTTTTTATTCACACGTTATTAACAAAATGTCAACAACGGAAGACTTGTCCAGCCAGCCTTACATGTTCGAGCCAGAGTCGGAGCCGGAGCGAGATGAAAATGAAGACGACGAACCTGCAGAACAACGTCTTCATATGGCTGTATCACAATGGTGTGTTACTGTATTTACACATGAAACTTTGGTCTTCCGACCTTTTACCACCGTGTCGATTTATTTTGATTAATATGTGCGAGGGAGAGAGAGCAAGACAGTGTCTAGTTTGGAGACGGTGAACTCTTGTTTACACTTTCGCCTGGCTCCGAAGAGAGAGAGAGAGCGTGCGCGCGAGACCGGGTGTCTCTCTCTCTGCTCGTTCTTTCAGTTAAACATGCGCCCTGTCACAAGCGCGGCAGTTCATCTACATTAGACGGTGTAATGAAGCGTGTGGGTTACTACATCTGTCAGGCTTCTGGAAGGATGAAGTAGGAGACGAACACGAAGATGATGAATTCCAAGATTTTAATTCTAACATAAGCAAATACAAACAAAAAGGGAGCGTGTGCTCAGAACATAGATAACCTAACATAAACATTGACCGACAAGTGATGAGTGAACAGAAGGAACTTAAATACACAGACAGATGAACACAAGACAGGTGATGCAGATGATGATGACGAACAGGCGGGTAATGAAGGGAGTGAGTTCAGGTGTGGAAACAAGGAGGATTCTGGGAACTGTAGTGCAGACAGGACGATGACAGACGGTGAATGTGACATTACTCCCCCCTCCCGGTAGGCGCGTCCTCGCACCTTAGAAAGACCAAAGGGGTGGGAGGGTGGGCGCCCTGGAGGCTGACGGGGAAGAAAAGGCAAGGGAGACAAGGCAGGAAGCCTCCAGGGCGGAGCAGACTGTGGGTGTGGTCACGGTGGAGCAGGCTGTGGGCGTGGCCAGGACGGAGACGACCCCTCGGGCGGCCACGGCGGTGAGGACCCCTCGGGCGGCCACGGCGGAGCGGACCCTTCGGGTGGCCAGGGCGGTGATGTCCCCTCAGGCAACCACGGCAGTGAGGACCCTTCGGGTGGCCATGGCGGTCCGGACCCTTCGGGTGGCCATGGCGGAGAAGACCCTTCAGGTGGCCACGGCGGAGAAGACCCTTCAGGTGGCCACGGCGGAGAAGACCCTTCAGGTGGCCACGGCGGAGAAGACCCTTCAGGTGGCCACGGCGGAGAAGACCCTTCAGGTGGCCACGGCGGAGAAGACCCTTCAGGTGGCCATGGCGGAGAAGACCCTTCAGGTGGCCACGGCGGTGAAGACCCTTCAGGTGGCCATGGCGGAGAAGACCCTTCAGGTGGCCATGGCGGAGAAGACCCTTCAGGTGGCCACGGCGGAGAAGACCCTTCAGGTGGCCATAGTGGTGAGGACCCCTCAGGTGGCCATGGCCCCTCGAGTGGCCAGGACGGAGCCCTATGCCCCCCCCCCAAAAAATACTTGGGAAAAGTCCCGGGTACCAGAGAGGGCTCGGTGCTGGGCAGTGATGAGGGCTCGATGCTGGGCAGATCCAGCGACGAGGGCTCGGTGCTGGGCAGATCCAGCGACGAGGGCTCGGTGCTGGGCAGATCCACCGACGAGGGCTCGGTGCTGGGCAGATCCAGCGACGAGGGCTCGGTGCTGGGCAGATCCAGCGACGAGGGCTCGGTGCTGGGCAGATCCAGCGACGAGGGCTTTGTGCTGGGCAGATCCAGCGGTGAAGAAGGCTCAGTGCTGGACGGGACCAGCGGTGAAGAGGGCTCTGGGCTGGACGGGACCAGCGGTGAAGGCTCTGGGCTGGACGGGACCAGCGGTGAAGAAGGCTCTGTGCTGGATGGGACCAGCGGCGAAAAGGGCTTTAAGCTGGACGGAACCAGCTGTGAAGTGGGCTTTGAACTGGACGGAACCAGCTGTGAAGAGGGCTTTGAACTGGACGGAACCAGCTGTGAAGAGGGCTTTGAGCTGGACGGAACCAGCGGTGAAGAGGGCTTTGAGCTGGACGGGACCAGCGGCGAAGAAGGCTCTGAGCTGGGCAGGACCAGCGGCGAAGAAGGCTCTGAGCTGGGCAGGACCAGCGGCGAAGAAGGCTCTGAGCTGGGCAGGACCAGCGGCGAAGAAGGCTCTGAGCTGGGCAGGACCAGCGGCGAAGAAGGCTCCGAGCTGGGCAGGACCAGCGGCGAAGAAGGCTCCGAGCTGGGCAGGACCAGCGGCGAAGAGGGCTCTGAGCTGGGCAGGACCAGCAGCGAAGGAAGCTCTGAAAAAAGGTCAATTAAGTCCTTCTCGTCCGGACTCTGGCTGAGGACAGGAACAGGAGACACTGGGCGGACAGTCTCTGGCTTGGCGGGCACGGCACATACTGCTTTGGACTCGGCAGATCTAGCGTGAAGTGCGGGCTCGGCTGGACTGGCGTGAAGTGCTGGGTTGGGTGGTGTTCTGGACCGGGTCGCAACACTCTCCAGACACCGGGTTACCGTCTCCTTCCAACTCAGTCCGGTGGTGTCTGGGAGGTTGAGAGGACGATGGAAAGAGGCCCCGATCCAGAACAGGGTGCTGAGGGTTTCGTCCTTCAAAGAGCTTAAGAGGGCGAGCTGCCAAAACTCCTTGGCAAAGCTCAGGATGTCGTGGTTCTCCTGAGCCACGAGGATGAATTTGAGGTGTTCATCCATTACCTTGGTCGGTCAATCTGTCAGGCTTCTGGAAGGATGAAGTAGGAGACGAACACGAAGATGATGAATTCCAAGATTTTAATTCTAACATAAGCAAATACAAACAAAAAGGGAGCGTGTGCTCAGAACATAGATAACCTAACATAAACATTGACCGACAAGTGATGAGTGAACAGAAGGAACTTAAATACACAGACAGATGAACACAAGACAGGTGATGCAGATGATGATGACGAACAGGCGGGTAATGAAGGGAGTGAGTTCAGGTGTGGAAACAAGGAGGATTCTGGGAACTGTAGTGCAGACAGGACGATGACAGACGGTGAATGTGACAACATCCAACAACCGAACATTTTAACTTACCCTCTCGTAACTTCTGCATCCTTTAGCTTGGACTACAAAATTGCAGCGAGAAATAAAAATGGCGGATTGCTCGAAGTGTTGGGCTGGAAGTCAATGTCCTTATTTGGCAGTTCCGCTGCAAATACTGTGACGTAATAGTTCACAAAACGTCATAGATAACAGAAAAATCGGAACAGGTTGAAAAATAAGGCCAAAACAGAATATAAAGATATCAACGAAGCACCTGAAGAGAATAATTTCAACTTTTCTGTACTTATAAACACTCCAAATATACAACAAAATGCATTTAAGGGCTAAAAAAGTGGATTTAGCATGATATGTCCCCTTTAAGACATAACTGACTGTGTTTACAAGAATACTCGCCAAGACCAGCATTTTTACATTATCTTACATTATGTATTTGACTGTTTAAGCGCAATAAGCAGCAAAAAAGAGCCAATTTAGTTCTGAAAGGCGGCTTTATGTGTGCAAACTTTGAGTGTGAGCACAAAACCTGCAGGAATGAGTAAAATTATGCGCAATCCCACAGCGAAATTGAAGCCCTGTAACACCAACAATATTCATCCAGAGCACATGAAACGAGTGAGTGAGGAGAGGCGGGTTTGTGTCAATCACTGTCGGAGAGATGAGAGAGAGAGAAAGTGCAGCTGGTGTCGTGTATCTATTCTGTGGAAAATGAGTATTTGAAGCTTTTCAGATATTTCAGGATCGATATGCATAGAAAAATCAATATTTTTGACAACACTACATTGCACTTTGTTTATTATTTCAGATGCCTTTTTAAAAGCCTACAATTGAAAAATGTATGTATTATATATAAATTTCAACCCGGGTGTGAATGTCATGCCCTGTCTCTCACTGTAACCCGAGTCACACATGAAAACATGCGACACACAGTAGACGTGTTTGTGCGACTAGTAGTCCAGACCGGTTCTGTTCACACAACGCAGGTTTTCTGAGAATGCGGTTGTCACTCCCGTAAATGACTGAACTGTGTGTGTGAATATATAGTCCAGTCATTTTATGAAAAAAGGTTGAACAAATTGCAACAGAAGCAAACTCAACTGATTTTGTATCCTCAATATGTCCTGAGTAAGGAAAAAAAAAAGCCCAGAAGAATCCCATTAGGGGAAAGTTTCGAAAAAGACCCAAATATTCATACGCCTATTCATTCTTTTTCTTACGTGAATAGGGTAAAAATTTTAACCTTTAGATATCACTATGAAAATTACTGAGTTGATTACTTACATCAAGACAAACAAAAATTGTATTACAAGTTTTTTGAAATTGTTTGTTAACATGGACTATCTAATTACGTATGTGCTAATTTGCATGAATACCACAACAGATCTAAACATTGGGTATAGCCAGGTGAAAATGTCTTGTTGAATCTTGTTGACATATAACAGTAAAATGCTTAATATTAAGGTCTGAATGGAACCCATTACGGCTACCCATGAGCATTAATACATAGAGGCAGGAAGAAGTACTTTAGAAACCAGCCTTTAGAAAACAGGTCTTTTTCGAAACTTTCCCCTAATGGGATTCTTCGGGACTTTTTTTCCTTACTCAGGACATATTGAGGATACAAAATCAGTTGAGTTTGCTTCTGTTGCAATTTGTTCAAGGTTGACCCCCATTTTGGCTTAAAATGACTGGACTAATAACCATTTTAAGGACTCAAATACTGGACTGACAACTGTATTCTGGCTGTTGGATCTTCTCACTCATTTCCATTTGCCAAGTCTGATAGCTCAGAATAGCAGTGGCACACCTATCCTCACCGATGGCGTGGTGGGCTTATGGGTCAGGATGTCAGCAACCCACTTCCGATTGAGACGAATATAGTTCTGATGTTCAGTTAGTAACACAAAAGCACTGTTCTTGCGACACAGAGATCTATTGACTGTACTTGCACAGGCTTGAGAGCTGCATTATTGCAGTCCTGCCGTCTGGCTTCTTCCCCTCTGGTGCCGATGATTGTAAATGGACACATTGTTCTTGTTTTAAATTTGGATCTGAGAGAACGATCTTGAGAAATGTCTATGCGTCCGACCACAAATCAAAAGGAGAGCATTTCGTCATTTGGCAATTCTGATACTCGCAGATGTTTCATTTCAGTCGGTTAAGATGGTTATCAGCAAGGCGGCACATTTGAAATATTTTCCTATTTTGTTTTTATTTATTTATTTGTTTGTTTATTAATTTTGTATTTTATTTTATATATTTATTTATATTTATGTAGTTTTAAAAATATATATTTTAATTTGTCTGTTCTTTACTTTTTTGTGAGAATCAAATGAAAGATTTGGACAGCATGTTTGGTGTGCAAATGGTACAAATATAAGTTGGCCTTTTGAGGACCATTTTTAGTAATTATGAGTTCGGAAAAATACTTTAAGATCGCAAACCCTTTAAGTATGCAATTTAACTATCTTTCTCGCAACATTTTCTTCAAAACAGTTAGTCCGTGATTACAGTAGATGATCTGAACGAGTAAACCGACCATAGAAGAAGACAGTTTGCTTTAATATCCAATGTAATGCCATGCATGCAAGTTGCTTTATGAATCACCACATTACGAGTAATGCACGGCAAGTAAATCAAGTTTGCGTAGCTAGAACAGTTTGCAATTATGTACTTGATTATATTGGCCTTAAATGTTCTTAAACATGCTGCAGTTCTTCTGGAAGGACTTTTTTCCTGATAGCACAAGGGAGAAAGAGCCATTTCAAGTCAAGGAGATTATTGATATTGTCTCTGTTTTCCCTCTCAGTGATGCACAAGCTTGTATAACGAGTCAAAGCAGCTAAACCTGCAAGCTTGTCCAGATCTTGTTTGAAAATGTCTAATTATCAGCAGCAGTGTTACCACGACTCTCATGACTCAAAATACAGTTCTACAGCCAAATGACGAGTACGACTGGAGACTCAGAGCAAGCCAGATATAGAGTTGGTGTATTTGCAGTGTTACAGTCTGATGCTCGTCCAGCTCAGGGCTTCATGCTTCCGCTTGGCATCGACACACAGGCTGATCTCCTCTGCTTGAGCTCATAGTAGAGTCGTGAGTGAGACTATATCTGTCCTGACCGGAAGGAGAGGGAGGAGCGTTTGGGAAACTGATTGACAACAATCATTCTTTTGGTAAGCAAGTAAGCAGTCACCTAGCAACCACCTGGAACACCCTAGCAACGTGCTACAAACTCTCAGAACATGTTAGCAATCATATAGCATTGCCCTGGCAAGTACCAGTAACACTGTGGTGGCAACGTAAAAATGAAATTATTTTTGCAATTATGTTGGTGTTTTATTTTATTTTATTTTATTTTGTTTTATTTTGCATTGCATTGGCAAGTATCAACATTACCATCAAGGTGACAATGTAAAAATATTAAAATAATTTTTGCAAGTATGTTTGGTGGTTTATTATTTATTTATTTATTTATGTTATCACCATCATGGTGGCAACATAAAAATAGGATTATTTTTGTAATTATGTTTGGTGGTTAAACATTTTTATTTTATTATTTTATTGCATTGCATTGCATTTATTTCATTTCATTTTTATATATTTATTTATTTATTTTAGTCCTGGCAAGAGATTACTGCATCATGTAACAAAATAATAACTTTTGCTATTATGTTTGGTGGTTAAATATTTATTTATTCATTTTTTTGGTTTTAAAGCAACATTGGGCCTATATAAATGTGCTATATAAATGTGCCAGAGAAACAAGTGAAAATCTTTAGGAATTTGTGTCTGAACTTCTGTTTTTGCGGTAGCTCTTTGTCGAAGAGTATTTAGCTGGTGAAGTGGATTTACTTAGTGTAGAGTTATAGATTAAATATAAATGAAATGTATAATTATTATTAGTAGTGGTGGTGCGTAAATAACACACTTCTGCATGTGTCCAGTTCAGTGGCTCTGCAGCTCTTGACTAATAATCTGTTGTTTTTGTGGTGAATGAGGTTGTCTCGGTCTCTTTTGGCTGGCGTTTCTCTGCATTGATAAGACGAGCTGTTCAGTGAAACATGACCAAGGCCACACGGCTCCAGGTGTATGAAGACGTCAGCCATCAGGCATGCACTCCTCTCAGATTGTGCGTGTATGTAACTCGGTACATATCTCTGGCACATTTCTGAGCATATTAAATCAATGATAAAGAGATGAAGTCATAGCTGTTGGGTGCCAGAGGGCCAGTTCTGGCGGTTAATGTTCCTTAAAAGCGGAGACAGAGCATTGAACAGTTTAGCGTGTTGTGTTTCGCCTTTAAATATGCATGCTCGGGGCCTAAAACAAATGAATGTGCATTATTTACTTTTGCGGGGACAGAATAAAGCAGTTCAGAGATTCCAGTGAAGGTCAAGTGTCTGGGCGTCCCGTCGGCTGTCACGACGAAAACACGAGAGGTTTAGCTCACCACTTAGGAATTCAAGACAAACAAGATACTCGCACCGCAAATTTATGACTTCACCATTACTTTGCTAGCGTTTTCATCTCGGTTTACTCTCGCCTTTGTTTTCACAAACTTCTCTTTGACTTTAGTCATCCACCAGCTTGACAAGTCAAACAAGCTGTCCTTTCTGTGATGTTGTGTTAGCACTTGCTGTGACTTTTCTTCATGTTTAACAATGAAATGAGTGGGTGAACTGGACCATAGCTGGATGTCGATGTTGCTGTATTAGTGTAGGAGAACAGCCAAAACCAAACACATTTAGTTCCTTTAGCACACACACACTTTTGCTTTGTAAAGTAATTGTACGGTACTTCAGCAAGACAAATAAATGTGACACTGTGCGTTGAATAGTATATTCAACACTTCTGTGTGAGTGTTATTTGCTCAGAGGTTGCTCTTTCAAAGCTCATTAGACTTTATTGAATTTTCGGTTGTGCTTCAACTCAGTCAAAAACAAGATTGGTGGAAAAAACAGGATTTAACAAGTTATGGCAATGATATGGTGTTTAAATTCAGAATCAAATAGATTCTGTATAGTGGGTGATGGATGAACCATAACTCCGTCAATATGAATAGAGAAGTCATGTTGGGAAAAGGCAAGGGATTTCGGGCTTATATTCAGGTTTAAGAAGATTTGAGCCATCCATACTTTGAGATCTTGTAGACGTGAAGTGATGGAAAGGGGAGGAAGAAGAATATTGGGCTGAAAGATAGGATAGATTTGTGTGCCATCAGTATAACTATTAAAATTAAAATCTGACGAAGAGGAAGCATTATTAGAAATAGAAGTGGACCAAGAACGGATCCTTGAGGAACACCACGGGAAACAGTGACATAGCGAGATTTGTGTTTATTAAAGCTAATAAATTGTTGCCTGTCCAAGCGATATGAATTTGTTAAAGGAGTGGTATAATGCCCTTTTCACAAGATGTAAAATAAGTGTGTGATGTCCCCAGATTGTGTGTGTGAAGTTTTAGCTCAAAATACCCCACAGATATTTTGATATAGCATGTTAAAGTTGTCAATTTTTGAGGGTGAGCAAAAACGCACTGTTTTGTGTCTGTTCCTTTAAATGCAAATGAGCTGCTGCTCCCGGCACAGGGGGCGGAGCTTTAACAGTGTCCTTTTACCTCACACAGACATGCACTGAACATTTCACAAACTTTTAGCCTTTTATGTTCAGATGATGAATTTATGTAGTTTATGTGTAGTATCTTCTAGTCATTGATTAGCATATTCTGTCTTGATAATCTATAAATCGTGTTCCGGGGGCGGGGTTTATGTAGTCCTTAACAAGTAATTTCTTTAAAAGCAAATATCTCCCTTTGCTTTGAACTTTGAGCGTTGTAACTTTGCAGATGTTGTTTATGCTCAAACAGCAACATTACACACTAACTAAAGTTAGAAAACTGAGATCATAATCAACCACCCCTTTAATTGCTTGCAAATTGCTTATCTTGAACAGTTTGAGACACTGTTCAGATCTCTATTTTATTAAAAGTTGCATTTATTTTCATGTGCATTAAATTCATATTTAGACGTCTGACTTTTGATTGCAGACTATCTTGAACACAGTTTGATAAATTTCTTCTGAAACTTGTCTTTTTGCTATTAGAAAATCAATAGCAAATTTCCTCTTACTGAATCTCTATAATAGGAGAAAAACTTGAGATGAAAAAGAGATGTCATTACCGTTGCTCACAAGGTTAGGGCTTTGAACAACCCCCAAAATCTAAGCATTAAACTTTGGCTCATAACTTGTACAGACATGATTGAGGCCTTAAATCACACAGCTTTGTTGAGGATAAGCGTGCTGTTATTTTTCTAAGCCCGGGCAAACAGCAAGTTTTCTTCAGAAAATGTAAGGATGTAGTTTGTGATGTTTCTTTCGTGTGGGGAATCTTTGAAGTCATTCAGTATAAATGAGCAGCAGTTGACCCGCGTGTTTTTCCCAGTGATCAAATGCATCAAAAGGTTTTTGTTTCTCTGCGGTTGTATCGTCTGAATGTCTCGAGCTTCCCCATTTATTTAGAGCATCCGAGTAAAGAGATCATACTGATGTGATGCTTGCGTTCTGTCAAGTAAATGAGCCCATTGTCTCCATGCAGAGCTGCAATTTTCTCTAATGAGGGTCTTGATAAACGCTGCGTGTGTGGCACGGATGTGGACAGACGTATTCATCATGCGTGGCACATGTGGTTTGTGCTCGTTTGTGTAAATAAAAGACACTCCGTTGATTTATACTAACAAATACTAACATCAACCCACTATTGCAGCTTTACTGTGCCTATACTAAAACTAGTTTCCGCTCTGAAAGTTTTTCTTCCATAGTTTGTGAATGCATGATCTTGAGAATTAATATTAAAATAAAAATATTTCCAAAAAGTGGGAAAAAATTACGGTGTGACTGTAAAGCATATTTTATCGGAATGTAATGATTTAAATTAAATTAGGCAACATTTTTATTCAGAAGTTACATTAATGGAATTATTTAAAAAAGGGATAGCATTATTTTTTATCAAATTAAAATAACTTATTGTTATTATTATTGATATTCTTATTTTTTATGTTTTGTTTGTTGTAATGCCATTGTTGTTAAATTATTGTGTGCAATTCATTGAAGTGTTATGATTATTTTACGTTTTATTACTTTTAAGCTTGTCATGAATATAGCCTTTGATGCTGATAAAAATAAAATAAATAAATAAATAAATAAATTAATTTGAAGAAAAGTAAGTGTGAGATGCTATTATTATTATTATTTATTATTAATGATATTTTATTTTATTTTTATTTTTATATTTATTATTGATTTTAATAAATATATTTTTTGTAGAGAAAATTGTCTATTTAAGGCTATTTTATTAATACTTTCTGCATTTATTAGTTTGAGTAATTTTAAGATGTATTTTATTTATACATTTTTTTGTTGTAATTTCCATTATTCTCACTGTCAGCATATGTTAAATAAATACTAAAACGTTACTAATTAAATAATGTATCATTTTTTTTCACATTACAGTAATGATATCCTTTATTGTAATCGGGATTTCGGGGGTAAATGCAATTGAGAAATGCGTGCAAAATAATGACTTCACATTTACGTTTACTGTAATCATAAAGCCTTGTATCCCCTAAACCAAAGCCTGATGATGAGGGAGAGCAATCAAAGAGCAGAGAAAAGAACATCCAACCACACATTTTGATGAGAGCAGTCACGGCATGACATCATCGCTCATCTCAGAGGAGACTGTTGCGTTTATTGACTGCAGTAAAGCTCATGTAAGCCCACCTTCTGCCAGCCAGGCCTGGTGTTTGAGCTGCATGTCTTTTATCATCATCTTGGGAGGGCATGATATCATCTTAGCCCAGCGTCAGCTCCCCGCCATGATGAGCAAGGTATTTATTCAAACAAGAACCATCCGCGCATCTCGCTTATTTCATATGCTAGAGACGACACTCTTACGGTCCTGATGGATTGCCTCTTCATTTCTTTATACATATATTTTCCTTTCAGTTTTTTAACTACACTGTAAAAAATAATCCTGTAAAAAAAACGGTAAACTATTGGCAGCTGTGGTTGCCAGCATCATACCGTAAAAATAAAGCGTGTTACTGTTAATGTTTAAACAGCTATATGCTGTTAAATTACAGTTTTATACTGTAGCTGACAAAACGGTATTTAGCTGTTAATTTAAAAAACAGTAACATACCGTATTTTTACGGTATGATGCTGGCAACCACAGCTGCCAGTAATTTACCGTCTTTTAACAGGATTGTTTTGTGCAGTGTACTAAGATTAAACCTAGTTTTAAGACTAAGACCTGTGGCCATTTGCATAAACTGATTAGGCTGGTCTTACAAGTAAAAGTCAGTTATGTAGAAATATGTAGATCTGTCTAATTTGATTTGGAAATGTTAGACTAATTACTGATTAGTCAAACAACTAACTGTTATAGTTTGTCAAACGAGTTCTTAACATAGTGGCTAAGTTTATGCAACCGAACAGAGTAAATTAAACCTAACTAGATTTGGCATAATATTGAAAAACTTAAAGTGCAAAACTCACAGTGGCAATGCTGGAGTACTGTGAGTGGTTACTAGGGTGTTTCTAAGGTGTGCACTGAAAAAAAGTTTGAGCAGGATTTTTTCCGAAAGACTATTTCTAGTTCTTTCTTGTAAAATGTACTCACTTGTAAAACATCGGAAATCATTTTATTGCATTGCTATGATGTTATAAGTGGTTGCCAGGGTGTTGCTAGGGTGTTTTGGGTGGTTGCTGCTAGGTTACTGACCCAAGTCTAAAAAGTCCTACACCCTCAAGTCTGTTTTTTTTCTTCTTCTTTTTGTCTGTATTGTTTAGGTCAGTAGGTGTACAGTATACGTCTGTGCTAATGAATCCCAACTTCTGCAGACTCTCTACTTATTATTTAGCCTTTTATATAAATTTAAACTGCAATAAAACATTTGAGCAAATATATGGTCAACAACCTTATGTATTTCAATGACCTCATTCCACAGTCCCTTGAACCAATAACTTATTGGTATACGCGTAGGCAGATAAATATGTTTTGATGTGTTGCAAGTGTGTTTTTAACTATCTCGCCTAAGAACTGTGATAATAGGACAGCGGAGTCTTTTGAGGTGCGGCATCATGTGAAATAAAGATCCAGCGTTTTCAAAGCTCCACCCATTTCCCTCCTCATGTATAGAGTTTATCTCTGATGTTCAAGCTGCAACACATTAAAGGCTCTCTGTGGATGACTTCATAGTGAAACCAGAGGCTTTTACAACAGTCATTAACCATGTCATAACCAGGACCGACGCAACATATGGCTTGCTGCCGACTGATGGATCTGCTAAATGAGACGCCTAATCCTGAAATATATGGGTGAAATGCTAAACTATTTATGTTAAAACATCCTTTTTAAGTATTTAATGAAGCTTGAAATAACCTGGATGAACCTTTGATTGTCCCAAGCTCAGGAGAAAAGAGAGCTCTGGAGTTCTCGCATATGTTTCATGGAAGCATCAGCTTTGTCTCGGTTGTTTCTCTGAAAATGCTAAGAGAAATGTAAATTAAATTGTTGAAACATTAAGAGTAGAGATGCACCGATTCTATATTTCTCTGCCGATTATGCATAATGATATCTGCTGATACTGATAGTTTGATTTTCTTTTAAAAAATCTCATATAATGCTGTAAACTATACAGGGAACCCTCTATTTTGGTACAATACTTTAATATTAGAGATTAACATTAATATTAGAGCTATTTTATTTTCAGATATACTAATTTCACTCAAATAAAAAAAAAAACTGAAATGTTTGTATACAACTATATAGTATTTTTCATAAACACTTGAATGAACGAGGATGAACCTCATTGGTTCTTCAGAAGCTCAAACATGATGCGTAACATGAGAATGAACCTCATTGGTTCTTGCTGAAGCTCAAACATGATGCGTAACATGAGAATGAACCTCATTGGTTCTTGCTGAAGCTCAAACATGATGCGTAACATGAGAATGAACCTCATTGGTTCTTGCAGAAGCTCAAACATGATGCGTAACATGAGAATGAACCTCATTGGCTCTTGCTGAAGCTCAAACATGATGCGTAACATGAGAATTAACCTCATTGGTTCTTGCAGAAGCTCAAACGTGATGCGTAACACGAGAATGAACCTCATTGGCTCTTGCAGAAGCTCAAACGTGATGCGTAACACGAGAATGAACCTCATTGGTTCTTGCAGAAGCTCAAACGTGATGCGTAACACGAGAATGAACCTCATTGGCTCTTGCAGAAGCTCAAACGTGATGCGTAACACGAGAATGAACCTCATTGGCTCTTGCAGAAGCTCAAACATGATGCGTAACACGAGAATGAACCTCATTGGTTCTTGCAGAAGCTCAAACATGATGCGTAACATGAGAATGAACCTCATTGGCTCTTGCAGTAGCTCAAACGTGATGCGTAACATGAGAATGAACCTCATTGGTTCTTGCTGAAGCTCAAAAAATAACCTTGTTTAATTCATATGGATTAGTTTTACGATCTCTTTATGAACTTTATGAAGCGTCAAAGTGGTAGTTGCGTAGCCTGTAAATGGAGGGACAGAAATCTCTCAGATTTCATCAAAAAGATCTTCATTTGTGTTCTGAAGATGAACGAAAGTCTTACGGGTTTGGAACGACATGAGGGTGAGTAATTAATGACAACATTTTTTTTTTCATTGAAATATCCCTTTAAGCACTTCAAACAAGTATTTTAAAACAACTTTCCACTTATACAAGCTTTCACCCCGTTTTCTCTGCTGTTGTAAATGTGACAGCTCCACACATGCCCTTATATCACTGTTGTCAAGGGGTGAAAGGTCATCATTTGTTCAGAACACATGTCGTTCCTCTGCTTAAATTAGCTTGTGCTCTTTCATTGCTCAGGAAACCTGTTGAAACAACTGTTGGAGGCCCAGAACAAAGACGTGAGGAGAACGTCTGAAGCGCTTCATTTGAGAGCAGACAGCGAGGCGAGCGCAACACCAGCACTGATCTTCACAAGGTCCATCAGACGCCATAAACACCACCTCAGATTTGTTTTTTATTCAACTGAATTGGCATCTTTGGAATGTGAAGCTGTATTGCTTTTCTCAGTCGTTATTTTCCTTAGGAAAGCATGCCGATCTGCTATTTCTAAATATTTACAGTAAGGTAAGGGCTTCTGTTTGCATTGCATTCTGGGTCACCCAGGGGTCTCCTGCCGTCTCGCTCTTATCTCCATTCTCCTCTGTTCTCAGTCAGAGAGGAAGTTTTGACAGCCAGACTTTACAACCTCCCGCCTGCGCTTTGCACATGCTCTGACAGAAGTCCAGTGACTTCATCCCTCATTCACGAAAGCTTCCCCTCCTCCTCTCTCTCTCTCTCTCTCTCTCTCTCTCAGTCCGGCAGCATGCCAGCCGTTTTCCTCTTGCTGCGCTCTCTGGTTGTCAGTGTGTTCAGTAGCAGATTAGCAGGCTCTGTCGCGCAGCTCCTCCGCCGAAGCCTCACGGCGGCTGCTGGCCGACTCGGGACCGTCCTGCGATACATCTGGGACCGGATCAGTTCCCAGGAGTCCAAGGAGGCCATCCTGGGCTGCGTCTTGTGCATTCTCAACATGCACAAGAAGGTGGACAACTAGATTTTTATATATTTTTTTTTGTGCATTTCTTGGACTTTTTTTCAATTTAGACACTAAATAAAGTTTTCTTCACACTGAACTTAACCATGTCGGAGAGCATTGTGAGGAAGATCCAGCCTTTCACCATCGGGACCAAACTCTCGGCACCGGCCGTGCCGAAGTGCTCGGACTTGGTTCCAGATGGTTACCTGCCAAATCGCACGTTCTCTGAAAACTGCAAACTGAGGCACCTGAACGAACAGGTGTCTCTCTATCTGGGCCGTGAGAAACGCTGCGGATCGATCCCGGCGAAGCATCCAGGTGAAGACGAACACCTGACCAGAAACACAAGCCCCCCGAACACTGCGTCCAGATCCATCCGCAAGATCACCATCTCCAGCCGGATGGAGGCGTCGAAGGACAGACTGACTCCAGGGATGGAGCTGAAGAAAACAAGAGCCAAATCTGAGAATATTAATAACAACAATAACAACAACACAACCTCCAACACGCCGCTGCCTAAAATAGTGGGCGTCAGCTGTGAGAATACACCCAACTCGCATCTGAAGGTAAGAAACGCTTTGTTTTTATTCCTGTATTCGATTTATCTGTAAAAATGTGTCTTAAAGAGGAACTTACTGTAGCTTTAAGAAAAGTCATGCAGTTAGAATGAGTGAAAATGAAAATACACTGATGAAATTTGCTTTAAACAAATCAAAAAGTATTCAAGTTTACTTATCAAATGATAATTAGCAGAATGATAATATACATTTCTGTAAGGCTGAAGTAAAAGTGTTTTTTTTTATGTGATGGAGATATTAAACAAAAATGCTTAAAACTTTTACAAAATTCTATTTACGGCAATATAATGTTACATAATGTGTACGAAAAATCCAAGCCATTGATATCCAGAAAACAGTGCATTTTTTCCCCATTCATTTGATCATTATCAGAATACATTTTATTTATAAAGCTCATAATATTCATTTTAAATAAGTGCTTTATATATGTAATGTATGAATTCATATTTTAAGGATGAATTCAATATTAAGAAAAAAATGCTTAGAACTTTTACAAAAATCTATTTAGGGCAATATAATATTACATCAATATTATTATTATACAATTATATATAATATTAAAAAGGTATGTTTTTTTTAAAGGGTGAAATACATTCTAATTGTATCATTATTAATGATGGATTTTATCTATAAAGCACATAATATTCGTTATAAATAAGTGCTTTATAAATGAATGAATGTTTATTTCAGGATGATTTAATATTAAGACAAAAATGCATAAACAACAAATCTGTTTTTTAGGGCGATATAATATATTACATAAAGAGTAAGTAAAAAAAAAACATTGATATTCGGAACAACAATATTTTTATTTAGGTTGCTCATTTCATCATTATTAATGATGAAATGTTGATTTGTTTGATTTAAGAAGCATGTGATATTCTTTATAATCAAGTGCTTTATAAATATAAAAAAATAATGAATGAGTGTATGAATAAAAAGCTTTTTTTATATATATATTTTAACTGGTTATTAATAGGGTTGATATTAAGACAAAGGAGGCACAATCAACAAATCTGTGATCATATAGTTCATTAAATAGATGAACTATATTAGATGAACTAATCCGCTGAAATCTGGTGTTGAGGAATCTTGTTTTCGGAATCTTGTCATTGTTTAGCCAAAGCTTCCATAATCAAAACATAAGGAGATGTCATGGAAACGGTACACAAACACACACACTGAACCAGATCTGGCCCAGGCCGATGCTGTCATCACTCTTTCAGCTTTAATATTAGTCGATGCAAGTCCTCATGAACTGATAGGCACCTCTTCCGCGAGCTGGAAAGCGCAGGAGACGAGTGTGTGTTGTGTGCTCAGGATCTGTGTGGTTCAGATGATGTGTTTATTATGTAACGCTGCTCGAGTTCAGATGATGTCAGAGCTTGGGCTCAAAGGCTCCTTTCTATTGCCTTCCTCTGTCAGGATCCAGCGTGTGTTCGGCCCGGCTTTGTTTAATGTCAGTGGGTCAGCAGGAGACACCGTTCACAAACACTTCTCTGTGTTTAGACTAGAGAACATAAAGATATACTGTGGGCTCTAAAAGTCTGATCACACTAGTAAAGAATGATCCCTTTTTTCTTCTCATGTTTATTTCATTTCAAAATGTATCAGTTTCAGTTTGAGTGAAAAGTTTTGAAATGTTTAGAAATTTGAAGGATTTCTTAGTATTTGGTTTGTTGTTATATTAATACAATGCAATACAGTACAGTACATAATATAATTAGTGCTATCAAAATATAATAATATAATATAATATAATATAATATAATATAATATAATATAATATAATATAATATAATATAATATAATATAATATAATATAATATAATTAGTGCTGTCAAATCGATTAATCGCATCCAACATATAAGTTTGTAATAATAATATATACACACAAACTTTTATGTTGGATGTGATTAATCGATTTGACAGCACTAATTATATTATATTATATTATATTATATTATATTATATTATATTATATTATATTATGTTATGTTATGTTATGTTATGTTATGTTATGTTATGTTATGTTATGTTATGTTATGTTATGTTATGTTATATTATATGATGTTATATTATATTATATTATATTATATTATATTATATTATATTATATTATATTATATTATATTATATTATATTATATTATATTATATTATATGATGTTATATTATATGATGTTATATTATATGATGTTATATTATATTATATTATATATTTACAAACTTTTATGTTAGATGCAATTAATCAATTTGACAACACTAAATATAATATAAAATAATATAACAATATAATACATTATTTAAAAAAGACAATAAAGATATAATAATAACATAATAATAATTTAATTTTAATTAAAATTAAGTTTAATTTATATAGCACCTTTACATAGGCTCAAGTTAGCTTTAAAATAAATAAATGGTATTTTATTTATTGTATGTTAGTGTATTTTAATAACCAAAAGTAATCGTTTTTGGTCATGAAAATCAAAACTACAGTATATAATTCTGGATGAGCAGCTCATTGTGTGTGTCTTTGTTCAGGTGTTGCTGTGTAAAGATGGTGAAAAGCAGTGCAGTGCTGACCGAGAGAAGTTCACCTCTTCTCCACAGGTAAACCTCAGGATTGACCAGATTCATAACACTATTCTGAAATGACTGACATCAAATAGAGGCCAGTTGCATAAACTTGAGTACTAGTATGACCAATATTTTATTTCAATTAGTTTTAGTTTACTATAATAACCCTTTTTGCTGCTATTTCTGTTTTCATGTATAACAGTGACTTCTCTCATTTGTGAATTATGCTTATTGCATTTAGGAATTTATACATTAAAAATAATCTAAATAAACATCTTTTTTTTTTTTTTTTTTTTCGCAAAACTTGTGGCTCTTGAAGCAAATATCTTCACTGAACAACATTTATGTTATTGTTAAAAAAAATTTCTAAGGAGAAAATGAATAATTTGTGGTTAACACTTTATGGTTACACTTTGTTTTAATGTGTCGTTGTTACAGTGTAATTGTATATAAAGTACTGAGTAATATTAATTAACTACATGTACTTACTATAGAGTTAGGATAGGATTAGGATTTGGTTGAGGGTTAGTTGCATGTAATTATGCATAATTTACTGTCATTACTATGGTAAGTACATGTAACACGTAACAAGGACACTGTAAAATAGTGTTACCCACTTTATTTTACAGTGTCCTTGTTACACGTTACAAGTCTTTTCGGTTACACTTTATTTTAAGGTGTCGTTGTTACAGTGTAATTATATATTTAAGTACTGAGTAATAATAATTAACTACATGTACTTAGGGTAGGATTAGGGTTTAGTTGAGGGTTAGTTGCATGTAATTATGCATAATTTACTGTTATTTACATGTAGGACACTGTATAATAAAGTGTTACCGTAGTTTCTTACTCTAAATTATGCATAATTACATGCAATTAACTCTAAACCAAACCCCAATCCTAATCCTAACACTAGTAAGTACATGTTAATTAATATTACTCACTACTTAATTACGCTGTAACAAGGACACCTTAAAAATAGCAGACTTTTTAATAGTACGCCAATGGGATTGTAACTCACGTCTCTATTGCTGTGTCGGTTTGCAGATTTCTTGTATTTCTTGTTCCTCTTCCGCTGTAAAAGTGTCTGAAACGCACGACTGACCCCTGACCTCTCTGTGCGGCAGAATTAGATTCTGTCGGTGAATTCCCTCTGGAGTGGTTTGTGTTCAGCCGTAGCCAGATGTATATAAGATAATGGGCTCTTGGAATTTAGGAAGTGATGTCAGTGGCGCAGCCGGCCAAGCCTAAACGACTTATTATTTTAAGTGTTCAGTTGGGTTTTGCAGAGGAAAAAGCCGCGGTGAAACTTTTACAGGCGTTCTGGGTTAATGTGAGCCGAGGGCCTGAGAGCGCGAGTGGGCTTTGATGAGACGTGGATGTGGTCTCGGACACCTGTCTCGGTTCAGAGGCTCGATGCCTGCGAAGTGTTTACTTGCAGCATTAAGGGGAATCAGCGCTCACAGCAAACCGGCGGCCTGTGGGCCGAGGCTTGAGTCATCCTGCCATCGGGAATCTTTCCTCACTGCGACGTGTGGAAAACATGAGGTCATTCAGGATGAGATGACACTCGGAATCACTGGACATGGACGGGACACGCCGAGCGATGGACACCGCTTAGATTCACACTGCAAAAAACTCCATAAAACAACTTGAGAAGCAACATTGCTGAAGATATTCTGACTTGTTTCATCTGTTTAATTAAGTGTATTTTTTTTTTAAAAACATTAGCATGTTTTTTCTATTCTATATGTGGAGTGTATAATATTTTCTTTATGCATATTCTTTTATTTGCGCTTATTGGATATACGACTATTTAAAAAAAAAAAAAAATTCTTAAAACAAGAATAAACAATATTATATCATATAATATAACATAACATAACATATGATTTTAATATATATATATATATATATATATATATATATATATATATATATATATATATTATAATTACTTTACATAAAAAATAATATATATAAAATATAATATAAAAGTGTATAACCCTCACTTTTTGTTTGCTTGAAACAAGAAACAGCATTTTTAAAGCATTAATTAAAAAATATTGCTTAAAACAAGAATAAAAAATATAAATTCATATGTGTATATATACATTTAATAGAAATAATATACAATATAGTATACTTTTATAGTTTTAAAATATATACATATTTATGTTTAATAATTATAAGCATGACTTTTTTACTATATATATATATATA